>NW_007727870.1:167419-207915 GCF_000696425.1 Galeopterus variegatus | reverse complement strand
CAAGTTTTGCTACTACAAACTGGGCTACAAGTAGCCCGAGTAGCCCTTCAATGTGTGTATGGTTTTTTTTGTTTGTTTGTTTGTTTTTTCTCTCTTTTAATTATTTTCATAGTGTTATTAGGTCAAAGTGAGTGAAATGCCTACGTTAGTTTTCAAACAGTTCGTACCAGTGCACAGTGCCCTTCCCAGCGGGTGAGCTTTTGCCCTTCACCAAGATGTTTATATTTCGGGCAGCACCAGGAGTCCACAGCTGGTGGCTGGGTTTGGCCATTGGGCAGCATTTATGTCCATGTGGTGGGGGGTTTTCCCTTCTAATTTTAATGGCACTTAAAAATTGGAAACTTTCACATGACAATTTAAATTGCAGCTTCTCTGGAAACTGCAAAGACCTGGCAATAGCTCATTCCCAACCTGGTGGCGGGCACAGAGGAGCCTGGGTGTCCATGTCCCTGGAGTCCCCAGGTGCCATGCGGTCTGCTGTCATCATCTGAGTGACCAGCTCAGTCCTTTGGGCCTCTGAGCTTGTGACCAGGTCTCTAGTCTACTGGAGGTTAAAACGACTCTGGTACTGTTCCCATGACTACGACTGCATACCAAGTCCATCACAACCTAGATCCTTTAGATGATAGCACTTCTTTTACTTATGAATCACCATTTGGTGACTATTGTGGCTTGAATAGCTCCTGCAGCTCCTCTGAGCATCGATGGGGTGACTTGTGCTGGGGCTGGAGTCTTCTGGAGGCTCGCTCCTGCCCATGCCCAGCATGCCCGGCGTGCCCGGCCGGGCCCTCAGCAGGAACAGCCACCGTGGCTGTCCATGTGGACTGGCCTGCCTCGCAGCATGGGGCTTGGTGCCCAGGTGAGTGTCCCCAGAGATGGGCCAGAGAACAGTCCACGGGGTCATGACCCAGCTTGGGGGGCTCGACCCCAAGGCACTCATCGCGGGCAGGGAGCAGACGTGGTCTCTGGAGGGGAGAATGTACGGGGGCAGCAGTCTGGCAGCACTTGGAGAATGCTCCCAGTGCACTTAGATGTTTTCCCTGAGAGCTTTCCTGTAGCCTGTAAAAATCATTGCTTTTCTGTTTAAACTTTGTTCCCAAGAACTTCCATGAGGAAATCATCTTTTTGAGATGCTACTTTTAAGCAACATACACCTTTTTTGTATCCTGGTTAGTAAAGGGAGCTGGAAAACAAGCAGGTAGCAGTCATTACCAACGCACACATCTGTCAACCTAGCAGTGAGATAAGCCAGCAATCCAGGCTCTGCTGCGGCCCCTCTGTGCCGGTCCTTCCTCAGACATAATCGCATCTATAGAAGTGACGGCTGCATCAGCTTTTCTTGAGACCACTCGATGTCAGCTTTCATTTACCGCTGATTAGGATTCTATTGCTGCCTGAAGCCTTTGACTCATATCTAGACAAACTACAGAATCCATTTGTGTAACTGCATCTTTGGGATGGTATAAATCACAGGAACAAAACCACAAGTTGAGAACTTGAAGGAATATTAGAAATCATTTTGTCTAACCCCCCATCATATAGATGACAGTTTGACTGCCAGGACAGTGAGACAGAGGCCCAGAGTCTCACAGGCTGGTGGCTGCATAGGCAGGACTGGAACCCAGCACTTCCTGCTCCACTGGGTGCCCACAGCTTATCCCCCAGGGACCTTAGGGAACAGGACTGTATTAGTCAGGGTTCTCCAGAGAGAATCAATGGAATATGTTATAAATACATAAGAGGGGATTTATTGGGGGAATCAGCTCATACAATTGTGAAAAGAAGTCCCATGACAGGCTGTCTATGAACTGGATGCTGGTAGTGTGGCTCAGTCCGAATCCAAAGGCCTCAGAACCAGGAAAGCCAGTGATATCCTTGGTCTAAGTCCTGGAACCCAAAAGCTGAAGAGTCTCAAACTCTGATGTCCACAGACAGGAGAGAAGAGTGTATCCCAGCTCCAGAGGATAGAGAAAGCAATTTGCCTTTTTTCTCTGTTGTTTGTTTGTTGTTCGTTGTTGTTCTCTTGGGGCCCCCAGCAGATTGGATGGTTCCTGCCCACACTGAGAGCAGATCTTTCCCATCCAGCCCACTCAGGCTGTCACGCTAATCTCTTCTGGAAACACTCTCATGGACACACCTAAAAAGATAGTTTTACCAGGTTTCTCAGCATTCCTTGATCTAATCAGATTGACACCTAGAATTAACCCTAACAAACGCAGTTCTTGTTTCTGCGTGTGACAGGCATGTTAAAACAGTCAAACACTGTAGCACGTAGGTCACCTCTGTGCATTTAAGTGAAGATTAATGATATATTAAAGACCCAAATAAAAGACCTTTGGATAGTTACACTGCCTTGTTGTAGTACCCAGGCAGCCCTTCAGGGGGCGAGCTTGCTTCCCACCTCAGAGTGGATTGGTTCTCAGACTAATGTGCCTGGCTTCCTGGAGCTTTGGCCAAGAGAGCTCGCACAGTGGAGGTGTCTAGTGCAAGTGGGAGTCTGGTTCTCCTGGGCAGCCTCCAGCAGGATCTGTGGGGCAGATGTGAGGCCGTGTTTGGCTTCCTGGAGCTTTGGCCAAGAGAGCTCGCACAGTGGAGGTGTCTAGTGCAAGTGGGGAGTCTGGTTCTCCTGGGCAGCCTCCAGCAGGATCTGTGGGGCAGATGTGAGGCCGTGTTGTTCAGTAGTTAGCGTAGGTCCTCCCGTCCTCAGCTCCCCTGTGCAGACTGAGCCATAGGTGGCTGTGAGGTTTTGGGGGTGTCAGAGAAAAACTGCACCAGACAGAGTTAAGCAGGCAGGTGAGACTTAGTCCAGACTGTTGCACTAGGGGAGGGGAGGGGGTCGAACTCAGTTGTGCTGAGATAAAAGGCAAGAAGAGTGAGCTAGCAGAAAGTATAAGGACGTCGGGAGGGGTTGGTGGGAGTGATGAGGCCATCTGTTTGCTAAGTGGCGCTCATCAAAGTCAGGCCTCTACCCTCCCACCAAGACCTGGAGACAGGTGCCGTCCTCCCTGGAGGTTCCTCTCAAAGCCTGGCTCCAGGGCCTGGAGGAAGACATTGCTGGGCTGTGAAACTGATGAGAGGTAGGAGAAGATTTACATCTCAGAGGGGCAGAGAAAGGACTTACAATGGAAAGTTTTCTAGAGACTGAGGGTCAGGGGCCGAGGGTCAGGAAGAAACCTGCCCAAAGTTTAGCCAAGCCGAGGGGTCCGACAAGGCCATCTAGGCCAGCGGTTAGCACGTGCCTGGGTTTAGAATGGTGCCTGGCGTCCAGGCCGCATGGGCCATGTGGACACTGGGTGAGGGGATTGCTGCAACCGTGTGGTCACGATGGACTTAGGCTCTGCCCTCCCTTTGTGCACATGGAAGGCGGGTAAAGCACAGCTAAGACAGCAGCCCAGGCTCTGACCCTGCGACCATGTCCACCCGGGCCCTGACCCCACAACCATGTCCACCCAGGCCTTGATCTCTGCTGACTGCCTCTGCTCAGGCTCCCCCTGCACCTTCCGGAGCAGCCAGATGACAGCAGCCACAGTGCCTGGCCCCATGGGCCAGAATCTCTGGCCTTCAACATTGCCAGGAGGGGAGGTCGCTTTTTAAAAAAGAAGCTTTTGGCACCTAGCAAGATTTGCCCCACAGAAAGCATGCTGTGTCTCTGAGGACGTCTGCAGCAGCTGGCCAGGCTTAGCTGGGCTCCTGTCCCCTCTCCTCACTTTCTGCCCTGGCCTGTGGAAGGGGCCACTGCTGCCCGGCCCTGTCCTGTTATCAGTAATAGTGTTGACATTCTGATCTGCAAATAAAAGAAAAAAGAACCTGTGATGACTGCTGAGAGTAAAACACTTTGCTGAACAGTGTAACGGCCTGGCCCGGAACGTTGGGCACCTGAGACGCTGAGAGGCCGTTAAGTCAGTGTCCACCACACAAACTCTGTCTTAGAGTCTGTAAAATTTCAAATTGGACCAGGTGCTTTGATTAAAGAGGAATCTTGTGATGACTTAAAACTTTAGTGCCTCCTCATCACTGGCCAAGTAAAGTCCAAAATCCTTGACCTGGTGTTTGAGGACCTCCCCCGACTCACCCCAGGTTGGCTTTTCTGTCCTGCTGCTGCTACCTGGGGGCCTCGCACCTTTGTGTTAAACGTGCAGCCTCTTCCCGGCTGGCCGGAGCTGGAATTCTGCCTGTCTAGCAAGTCTCTCTGCAGGTGGCAGGCGGGACCAGGCCCTGGCACAGACAGACTGCTCTCATACAGACGCTGGGCTCTCCCCTCCCTCTTCACAGTTCTGGAGGCCCTTGCTCTGGGACAGCATGTCCTGCCTACTGGGGGTGGGATGTTCTGCTCTGTCCCCACCTCCCAGGGAGCAGGACTCTGGATTCCTTTTCCTGAATACCTGGGGGAGCAGAGAGAGGAATTCTAGAAGGAGACCAGAGGCATGCCCATAACTGTGTTAGGGGACCCTAGGGGAGGGGTCTCCGTTATTACTAAACACCCTATTCCACAATGAATTAAAACTCTTTCTAGTTAATGTAATGTTTTGTTATCGGTGTTTAAACAGTGTTGTCTTCTTTGATTTTCTTTTTCAATTGCACGGTATTTCGGCTGTATCACTGGCCAAAAAAATTTTCGTGGGTCTTGAATTCTAACTATCATCATTTCAGGGAAAATGTGTCCAACTTTATCAATATGCACTTCACAAATTAAATTTTAGAATGCAAACAGCTAATATATTGTTAATAATATTCCTAAAAGAGTTTTTTGGGGTTTTGTTTGGGGTTTGGGGTCTTTTTTTTTCCTCCAGCTTTACTGAGGTATAGGAGTGCTATAATTTATAACTTTTTTACCTGTGTTACTTGGTTTTCTATGACAATGACTCTTTGTGGCAGAGGAGCAAACAGACGGGGTTTTGTTTGGGGTTTGGGGTCTTTTTTTTTTCCTCCAGCTTTACTGAGGTATAGGAGTGCTATAATTTATAACTCTTTTACCTGTGTTACTTGGTTTTCTATGACAATGACTCTTTGTGGCAGAGGAGCAAACAGACCCAGTGGGAGCAGGCGGCTGGCTAGGGTGGGGTGCGGTAGGGCAGAGCTTACGTCAGGCGTCCGGGCTTGGGGGGCAGTGCTTCGGGACCCAACCCCACAGGGGAGCTGCCCAGTGTTTAGACAGAGTCTGTCTTTTGCCCTTCCAAACATATGCTCTGTTCACGTGGAAGCTGTTCTTCTGAGACTTTCGCAGCAACACGAATCTTCTGAGAGAGAATGGTCCTCCAGCCTAATGCAGCCTTGCTGTGAGAAAGGCATTCTTCAAAGAGGTCCACCCAGGCCTAGCCGTCTTCAGTGACTTAAAACTATGTAAGCTGAAAGTGATGCGTGGTTTCATCCATTCATTTCTTCAGCAGAAGGAAGGGGTCCTTGCGGGGAGCGGGGAGCGGCTCTCAGGGCCCCCTTGTGACCTTCTGTTCCCATTCGCAGGGTCTAGGACCGTCTTCTCATCCCAGGGCCTCAGGACTTGCAGGATGAGTGGGAAAGGGAAATGAGGAGTGAGCCTCACTCCATTCCTCTTTTCTTCTTAAAAATCCCAGTTGCTGCCATAAATTATTCCAACTGAGCTTCCAGACACGCTCAGTGTCTAGGAACACCTGGGTTTGCACTGTCGCCAGGAGTGTTTGGAAAGGCGCTTCCAGCAGTTCTACATGAATCTACCTGATTATCTGTAATAAGGGCTTGCTGATGACAGTTTGTCTTACCTGAAAACAAAAGAAGAACAAATACCAGTTTATTTAAAGAAAGAGTGAAAGTTTTATCTGAAAGAGAATGACCCATCAGCAGAAGCAAGAAACAATCATTAGGTTAAAAAAAGAAAAGGGAGCCCATTCGAAGCAGGTTTCTGCCCCAGAAAACTGGGCAGCTGGGGCACCTGTGAGATGAGGACAGCATCAGTGTGCCCCTAGGTCAGTGGCTGGATTTTAAGGATGCAGGTCCTGGAATGCTTATTTCTGTTGGTATTTTTGTCACTTGGCTCCAGGTCACTTGGCCTCCGTGGGCGTGGGACAGAGGTGGTCCTCTGTAGGTTGCTGACTCGCGCTCTCGTGCCTCAGCAGCTGCCTGCTCTGCAGCAGCTCAGCTCCTGTTTCTCTCAGCTCCTGCCAGCCCTGCTGCTCTGACACAAAGGCTGTGCTTATGTAAAGGCCGTGCAAAGCAAACTGCTGCTTTCTTTCCTGAAAAATGCAATGTAAACACAGTCTCTTCTCCACACAGCTGCTGCTCCGTCCTTGCCATGCGTGCAGGCCCTGTGGGCCTGGGCACCTACTGACGGCATCCCCCGCACTCCCCTCGTACCACCCCTGCCTCCCTCGGGCCGCCCACTTGTTCCTGGAGTGCAGGGCCTTTGCATGTGTTGTGCCCTCCTCCTGGACTGCTATTCCCCAGACATCTACAAGGCAAGCTCCTGCACCCCCTTCCAGTCCTCGCTCCAGGTCCCCTTCTCAGTGAGATCTCCTGCTCAGAAGTGCAGCTGCATTAGGACCAGTGGGCTATGTCAACCTGCCAAATGAACTCCTAAATCTCAGAGGCTCGGTGTAATCATGTTTACTTGTACCACAGCCTCGCGATGGTCAGTGGCTCTCTGTCCAGCATGACTGAGACCCCTGTTGCTTCCATGTAGAGGCTCCACCATGGCGCAGCTTGGAGGGTGGGGCGGGGCTGGGAAGAGACAAAGGGTGACATGTCAGCTAGCAGCTCTGGAGGCCAGGCCAGGGTGGCACTTGTCACTTCCAGTCAAGTTCCATTGGTCAAAGTGCCACATGATCCCACCACGCTGCAACGGTCCAGGAGGAGGAGCACAGGGGCAAAAGGGGGGTTGTCATCTCCTCTGTCACAAAAGAGATAGAACATGTGATAGAACGTGAGCCCCATGAAGGCAGGGACACCACTCTGTTGTTCATAGCTGGGTCCCACCTGGAGGAGCACCAGCCATGTGTGCAGAATGACTGACTAACTGGGGGGACACCTCCTCCCCCAGACTCCTGCTCCTCTCCTCTTCTTGCTCCAAAGCAGCCTTTGTGACAGCCACATTCCACACAAAATGCCACCAGGTTGTGTCTAAGGTATGAACCCCTTCCCTGGAAAGAAGTCTGCTTCCGGGCTATGGCTGAGCAAATGAGAAACGGAAATAGATGTGGCTTGTGCACCAGAGTGTGTGTATGCACACACATGTGTGTGCACGTGTGTGGTGTGTGTGCACATGGGTGCATGGAGTGTGTGCCCATGTGAACTGTTTGCATGCACATGTGCAGTGTGAACATGTGTGTGCATGTGGTACATGGCGCATGCACACACATGTGTATAAGTACTGTTACATGCACACACGTGTATAAGTACTGTTCCAACTGACAAAATATCTCTGAAACTCTGAGAGCTGCTTTTGTTCTTCAAAGTTCAGAGTTGCCAAGGCTACCTTCATTGCAATATTTTCATTACAAAGCTTGTCTGTGAATATAGTTTACAGTCTCACCTGTTGAATGTAAATTCCACATGATGCTGAGAGACTGGAAGCACAGCCAGCCCCTGGGTGCACAGCGGGCTACAGCAGGCTGAGCAAGGTGCTCACTGTGGTCCAAGTCCTCAAATGTCCAGCTTCTGCTGAGCTCTTCTTCTGCATCTGAGGTGGGGGGCCCTGGAGACACCCCTCCTCTGACTGGGCCCACTGCGAGCACAGGTGGAGGTTAGTGGGAAGCCGCAGGGGTCATTGCAGCCACCCTCATACCCTGGAGACACATGAGACTGTTCCGTTCCCTCTCTGCCCATGTGACAGCCTTACCAACCTGTCACTGGGGACACAGCATTCGTTGTTTTTTTTTTTTTTCAGGCCTTGCATTCAGCAGGAAACTAAAAGTTTCCTTGTCTGCAGATTCCAAGAGTTGTGCAAGACATTTACAGGGTGGGCAGATGAGCTGTAGCGTGGGCCGCGCCCATGTTCCCAGCACCCGTGCACGTGGTGGACCTCACTTCTACCAAGAACTTTTTAGTATCAACATTTTGTAAATTAAAGAAACAACGTGCTCAAAATAAATAAATAAAACACCTTTTTACACTCAGGTTTTAGCAATGCCACAGCCAAATGCACCCTCACGTGCCCGCCTACCCCTCGGTCTGTGCATCGAACCCAAACACATCTCTCCACTCCGCTGCTTTCCATGTTAATTCTAACTTGTTTTTTTCTCCTTGGAAGGTGTTAAACTTGATGTATCAGGAAAGTTGTCAGTAATTATTATTCCTATCTATCACATGTGCAAGAGCCCTGGAGTAATGAAAGAGTTAAGTGAAATTAGGTCCTTGGTTCAGCCCTTCTCTGCATGCAGGGTCCTCACACTTGAGACGTCTAGACCTGACCCTCCCCTCCCTAGAGGAGCCAGACCCAGAGATCTAGACGCAACCCCCAGGTCTGTTCTGGCAGGTGACCTCTCATTCACCGTGTAACTGTTCATTAACTGCTTGAGCTGTGCTGATAGTGGTAGGGGGGTTTTATTTTTTTATTTTTTATTTTTTCAAGTTTATTGTACATTCAAGAGCTGAATGCATTCTATGCCTTTATTTAGGAAATAGAGACACTGAGAAAATCAGGAGCATATGACAAAATTTCAGGGGGAATGGTCACATCATAAAAGGAGAAAACTAGAAACCCTAGAACTCTGCAGAAATCTGTGTCGGAATTGTGGGCTTGTCAGAGAAGTGTTCGGGAAAAGACCCGTACAACCCACTGTTCGTGGAGGTAGGGGGGTTTTAAAAATAGACACGTGGCAGTTTTAGTAGACTTCATTTTACTATCGGAGAGGAACAAGGCAATTCAGAGATGTTCATATTATTCACCAGCATGTGACGTCTATGCAACTTGGTGTAATTTAGACCCATTAAAATTGCAAGATTTCATTAGGACAATTTTTTTGTACCCTGGCCATTTTAATTTCATGGCTACAATAAAGTCATTTGACAAATTAAGTAAAATTTTCATAATAAGTCACTTCTTTTATCTTTCTTCCTCTCTCTCTCTAACAGTAAGGACCCTACTTAGATAGTTGAATTTTATACGTTACTTTAAGTTTACCTCTAGCTAAAACTTTTTATTGAAATTGCTTTAGAAAGTCATGTCTTCAAGTTTCATTTCTTTTTTTCTGGAATCTTCATTAAGAACCTAAGACGCCATGGGCAAATATTATAACCAGTGGTCTCCATAACTGGAACTGAATACTATAATAATTTGCCATAGGTGGTGGGGGCAAGGGTGGCAGGAGGCTTTGCTTAAATAATGAAGGTATTCTCCACAATTCCAATGTGGCAATTATGGATGTGAGGGCGATCTGGCTGCGACATCTGTCACCCCATTGATCTCCAGGGTTGATTCGGCTGATCTGGCTGGCTAGGCGGGTGTCCCCTTCCTCCCTCCCCGCTCCATGTGCGTCCCTCCCGAAGCTGCGCGCTCGGTGGAAGAGGACGACCTTCCCCGCTAGAGGAGAGGACCGTTCTTCGGTCAAGGGTATACAAGTAGCTGCGCTCCCCTGCTAGAACCTCCAAACAAGCTCTCAAGGTCCAATGTAGCAATTATTTCTAAAATGATTTTTTGTACTCTAGAGAAATCTTCTTAGTGAAAATGTCCATCTTTTTGAGAATAAATGCAGCTCCAGCTCCAGCGAAGAGGGACTGGACACACACGTGCACACTCACACATAAACACACTCGTCCACACACACACATTAATGTGCTCACATTCACACACACACTCATTCAGTACACACAGACTGGACACGCACACACACACACTCACCTACTCACTCTCACACATTCACCTATACACACTCAAACTCATTCACAAGCACACACACTCACCTATGCATGTACACTCATGCACTCACCTCCACACACACATACGCACTCTCAAATTCACTCATTCACATGCGCACACAGTCATCTATACGTGCACACTCTCCTACACATGCACACTCACTTATGTGCACTCTCAAACACTCTCACTCATGTGCACACTCTTATCTCACCTATACGCTCAAACTCATTCACACGCACTCATCTATACACGCCCACTCACACACTCATGCACGTACACTCTCACACTCACACACACACCTATACACAAATTCACCCTCACTCACACGCATACAGCATCAGCTGCCATCCCATTGGTGGGGACCGTGCTGATACCAGCACTCAGGGTTCAGAGGCTGCTGTATTGTGGCTTCTGGGGCACAGTGTGGCAGAAGCCAATTGCCCAAGTCCTGCTTGTCAGCCAGGAGGGCTCTGCCATGCTGGCTGGGCTGCGTCAGTAGATGTCTTTGTGGTGGTTTACCTGTAGGCAAGTGTTTGCCTTTGACCGAAGATGAAAGGGCTTTCATGATTTCAGCAAGATTAAAAGGATAGGTATCCTCTAAGGGTTTGCTTGATAATGCATCTTTTTGTAAAAATGGCTAAAAAGGATATTGACACAGCATGTCTTTGGGCGTTATCTCAAGGTTTCTCTTCTTGAGCCGCGGGGTTCTGATTATGGCTTTTCCAGCACAGAGAGGCCTGCCTGGTTGTTTCGTGGGATTCTGTCAAATCCTCAAAGCCATTCTTGCTCACTTGAATTAAAATTGAATTAAAGAAATAAATGCCAGAAAGCATGTGGGGTGAAGAGCTGCAGAATCCAGTGAGCTGTCACTTGGTCTGGAGAGGCTGGGAGAGGGGTCTAGCATGGTGACCTTGACACACATGGAAGTAGGACGTGTGCAGTGACCACAGTGGCACCTTGCCAGGCTCATTGTCCTTAGGGTTCAGCACTTGAGATGATCAGCTGCACTAGACTCACTCATAAATTGATATCTGTTTGACTATTTTACAAAACTGGCATAAATTCTTCAAAAGCTGGAATTTCTAAACCATTCAAATGGAACGTTTTCTTCAGTGATAACCATGAGGCACAGCTCAGTTCTAGAAACCAAGCTCTGGAAACCACTACCTTTGTGAACAGAGAACTAACAGTGCAGCCAGCTACAGGCTTCCACGAAGCTCACGTGGGAAGACAAAGCACATAATTGGACATTTAAAATATAAGTAGCATGCTATTTGTGGTCTAGAACTTTAGTTTATCTTCAGAAATTATTTTTAAAATTGTTCACAGCTTTCAAATCTTTTTTTTGTTTTGCAACAACGTCTCTCTTTAGCAAGACACTGGAGCCAAGAGAGAGGTTTCCTTTGCCAAATATGTCTCAGTGAATCAGTAATTTACACGTTTGGAAATGTTTCCATAGAGCAATATGGTTTTAAAAGTGTAACTTCTTGAAGTGCAGCGATGGACACAAATCTGAGACTAGTGTTGCTTGATGAAAACCTGTCATTTGTGTCGTTGCTGCTGTTATTCTACTAAAAACGTCAGCAGTGACAAACTCTATACTTAGCAAAAGATTAGAACAATACTTGTTCCCATAGCTACAAAAGCATGCTTCATTTTGGGAGTTTGAAATGGTCATTAGTTACCCAATGATGAGTACTTAAAATAAATCTACATGCGACCAAAAATAATGGCCCATAAGGACAGGATTGGATAGTAGCACTCATTCCTTCCCTAATAATGAATAAATCTGAGCATGACATCCACAAATGGGCAAAATACTTCTTTAAAACCAGTTAAGCATATCTTCCATGTCCCAAATTTGAGCCACCTCAGATAGATTTTGACTCTAAACTTGCAGGAATTTTAAAAGAAACAGAAAATGAAACTAGCCTTTTTTGCTGGGGTATGAAAGAGACTCAGCTGTTAAGCATGCTCCTGAGACACAGAGTCTGTCTTCGTCATACATGGAGCTAACCTGAACGATGATTCTGAGACAGAACTTACCGCTCCGCAGCTGTGCATTGAGCAACTGCCTTGAGGCAGGCGTCGTTCTCAGCCAGGGCTAATGTAGGGAGCAAAACAGATTAGAAACCCCGCTCTCAAGGAGCTTGTTTTTGACCTGGGTTCAAAGCCTGACTCCACCGCTCAATAAATGCATGTTTAATGTTTTTCATTTTTGCCTCTTTGGGCTTCCGTTTTTGCAGTTGTAAAGTGGAGCTCATGATACCTACAATGCAAGGATTTGGGGGAGTAAAGTCAGACCTGGTGAAAGGCCTGACACAGTCGTCTTGATGATAAGCCTCAGTTTTCCTTCTCTCCTTTGTTCCCCGCCTCTTTACTCCTGAGTCCTAGGAATCCTGAGCCAGTGCTCTTGCTTTTCCTTACCTCTGTCTCATCTTCAGAACGCTGCCAGGGCGGGAAGGCCAAGGCACTCTTCCAGGAAAACAATATCACGAAACAGGCGGGAATATAATGGGACTTTCCATCAGCTGAGTGAGTGAGTCCCCACCCGGGAATTTTGTACAAGGGAGTGCCCTTCCAAGTGGAGGTTCAAAGGGATTCGATGGAGAGAAGCCAAAAGAGACACCTTGTGTGCCGAAATCTTTCATTCTAAAATTGATGATTGGCCTGGTTCTCACTGGCATGGCTCGATGGTCACGTTTTAGAAAATTATTAAATTCCTAGCTTTTTGGTGAATTGGTTTTGGTAGTACTATGACATAATTGTAATTTTTGCACAGAATTCTCCTCTGAAGATTAATAGATCTATTTCCTTTATTCCCTGACGTGTTCCAATAGATATGTAATTGATGGTCACATTTTAGAAAATTATTAAATTCCTAGCTTTTTGGTGAATTGGTTTTGGTAGTACTATGACATAATTGTAATTTTTGCACAGAATTTTCCTCTGAAGATTAATAGATCTATTTCCTTTATTCCCTGACGTGTTCCAATAGATATGTAATCACCAGTGGATTTGCTGGCCTTTGGAATTAAATATATCTGTGATTCTCCCAGTTGCCTTGAAAATATGAGTGAGCACATCCCATTTTAGCTTCTGATTTATTTATTGTTTTTTTTGAAAAGTTATATCGAAGCAACAGAACAGTAAAATAAAAACTTTCTATATTGCTTTTATTTTTTAACAGCTTTATTAAGATATAATTTACATCCCATGAAGTTCACTCATTTTAAGTACACAAATTAAGGGCTTTTAGTGTATTCGCAGGGTTGTTCAACATCATATCCTAATTTTAGACATTCCCATCACCCGACAAGAATGCTCGGACTTATTAGCAGACGTTCTCCATTCTCCCCGCCCCACCTCCAGCCCCTGGCAACCGCGAATCTGCTTTCTGCGCCTATGGATTTGTCTGCACAGGATACTCTGTGTGCATGGTCTGTTGCATCTGCCTCCTCTCACGCAGCGCCGTGTTGCTGGGGTTCGTCTGTGTTCCGTGTCGCAGCAGGTGTCAGTACTTCATCCTTTCCGTGGCTGATGACAGTCTATCGGGTGGGCGTTTCACATTTTGTTCGGCCGTCCATTGGCTCACAGGCATGAGAGTGGCCCCACCTCCTGTCTACTATGGACCATGCTGCCGTGAGCCTTGGTGGCTGGGCTTTCACAGGCACGCAGGTGTGCAGGTTTCAGGCAGACGCCCAGCCGTGGCCACTTTTGTTCTGTCCTGTTCAGCTCCACCAGGTAGAGTTGGTTCATTTAGACTTTCTCTTTCATGTATGTCCTTCACATTGGGGTGTTTATCAAACACCTTCCACAGAGGTGAGTGTGCATTTCTCCTGAGTCATGAGGCTGGGGGGCTCACAGGCAGCAGAAGGACGGAGGCCACTGACCGTCCTGGCACGGGGGATTCTTTACCTGCCTCCCAGTGGCCACAGACGTTGGATTATCAGTGAAAACTAGGACTCCTCTTATCCATCTTTACATTTAATTCCTCTAAGCCAATATTTACCTACACTGAAACAAAACCTCTCCCTCCCACCCTCCAGAAGCCGCCTCTCCCTGTACCGGAAGGAAGGGCAGCCACAGGAGGGAGAGGACCCAATTTTTAGAGAAACGTTGAACCACCTGGAGCAACAAGGGGTATTTAAGGTTCCTGGAGACTGGGGCCTGTCACTGCCTCCCACCTTCCCCAGGAACATTTGAAAAGGTCTGCCCTGCCCTGCCCTGCAGCAAATCTCGAACCACTGCTGCACAAGCCACATGCTCCTCTGCGCCCATCCCGAGTCTTTTCATGCCGAAGATAACGCTGCTGAGTTGCTCTTTCACAGAGCTGGTCATTTGCGTATTAGAGAGTAGGTACTTACAGTGGGGGAGAAAGTGGCCAGGGGTCTAAAGCCGCTACAAAATTAGATATATCACTTATGCAGGAGTAAGCGTCCATCTCTGAGAATGTTCCAGAATAGCCACAGTGGTAGCTTCTCTAGCCGGCATCTCTGATACTCTTAAGAGATGAAGTCTCTGTATGTTTTAACGTCACTAGTGAGTGAACCTGTAACATTTAACAGGTACATACATACAAAATTAATATCTATAGTGAGCTGGCAATTTGGTCCAGCAGTTTGAGTATGTAGATGAAGTATGTCATATATTCAGTTCATCGTTTACATTAATGAAACTCTCCCTCCTGGTGTCTGCTGTAACACAAATGTCAAATCCAGCAACAAGCTTGCCCTGAGCTGCACAGCAACTTGGCATCTGGATTTTTAAAACAGTCCGTCGATGCCCCAATATGCTCTTAATAACTTGCACTGAGAAAAACTCACCCAGGACAAAAGGCTCAGTCAACTCTTCATGTTTTACAGTTGTGTGGAGGGCTGTGTTCTGCTTTCTCCTGTGCCACCTGTGTGCTATGATTTGAGCAATTTCACTGTTAATTGGCACTCTTTCTAATAGAAATAAAAAGATTAAATTCACAATAGCAATTTTTCAACTGTGGAAAATGGCTTTGCTACAGAAGATGAAAATTACTGATCAGTGTGAGATTTTGTGACTGTCCTTTCATTCCAATTATCCAAGCCCTCCTGGCTAACATTCCAACCTTGAGGGTTCTCAGAATTTCCTATGGAAGTCAGCGGTGGCGGTGCAGGTGCCTTTGCGAGGAGATCTGTCAGAGACACATTAGCACATCTCTGCTGGGCAGCTCTCCTCCAGCGGCACTGATCTGATTTAGGCAGGTGCTGCTGAAACTCATCAATTAATTTAACAGTTTTGCATTATGGGTGGTCTGTAATATTTTCAGGCTGATTAGAGAGACCTGGGGCAGTGCCCTCTGGTCATCTGCTGTTGTCAGTGGCTACTCTGTTTAGCACTTGTCACCAATTTTCTCGAATTGACATAATGTCACTTTTCTAATGGCAAAGAATAAGCAGATTAACTCCAGACACATGCACTGATTACTTGAAAAACCAGCCCGTTATCAAAATCATATTCATCCACTTATCAGTCCATCTGTATGTATCTTGTTACATAAGGCAATCTTTACACACACACACACACACACACACACACACACTCGTAAACACGATGCAGTGGACAACAGCCTTACAGAGGTCCTAATGATTATTAAACGAGCAGACATTTACTTCCATTTCCTAGAAGTAAATTTATTTAAAAAGAAAAAAAAAAAAAATATATATATATATATACACACACACACATACATTTACATATACATAAACACATGCATATATATATATTTTATCTTTTTACAAACTGGATTTAATAACAAGTAAATAACACATTTGTAAATATCAAATATGGTTCGTTCATCATTCTTCCATAAGCTTTTCTTTGAAGTGGCTCAGACCTGACATGTTCTGTCACCCAGCAGTGGTTCCTGGGCACCTGTGTGGAGGTGTAGGACCCGGTGGTGGAGGAAAGGTGTTTAGCGGAGAGCCCTTGACCCCCGAAAACTTCATGCAACAAAAGGTTAAAATGGGTTATTATAAGTACTCTTTGTGAATAAGTTAAAATGTACATAAATAAACCTTAAAAACTACCTCCCCTTGATGAGTAGATAGGGGATATTTTCAATTTCTCCATCTTGGTGCCCTATAAAATGTAAATGGTACCTGATTGTTTAATCATGATAAATTGCCTCAAAATGTTTTCCAAAACAGAACACAAACAAAAAACCTTTTGAAATGTTAATATTCATTCTTTACTAAAATAATATATATCTAGAAGTTGTTAAAGAAGCAGCAGATAAATTGAAGAGAGTTAACGTGAGACCATTTTTATAAACATCTTGGGAACATCATGTTATTGCCGTTTATCTAATTGTTACATCACCTTCTCTTAATCCAGAAAATTATGTTTTATTGCCTGAGTTTTTCTTCACTTGAAGAGTTTCTAAGTTATTTGTATCCTTTAGAAAGAGTAGCTGACACCAGCTGGTACCAGGCTGACACTGCGGAGGCACTTTCTCGGTGTTGAAGCGCCGTTGCTGAAAAGCAGACATTGTGTGGGCCCCATCACTGCCGCAGTGGTAGACATTTGACACCATTGTTCCTGTGGCATCCAGGGACAGTAAGTGCTGCACACAGATCTGCAACTGTCCCCAAGAAAAGACCTAAAGATAACGCTCTCAGTTACCAAATGCCCAATCTTAGATGCAGCCATTATTTTTTACATTGTAAAGCATGGGTTATTCCTATCCTACAAAACAGAGTAAATATAAAAGGATGCAGTTTCCGACTAGTTTTCTCATGATAACAAACGATAAGAATACTGAATACTTACAAAATAATGTAAATATTTTTAGAAGTGTGATAGTTAAACCTGATGCCATGTTTTAGCTAAAAGAAGGGATACCAACCGAAACGAGCTAGGTTGTGCACACTTGGTCCCCGCGCATTTCACAACCGCAGATGCCAAAGACAGGCAGCCCAGTGCTGAGTCTCAGAGCGCTTTGGAAGACTGAGGACGCAGGTTTTAGAATATGTGTCTTTGGCTGAAACAATAAGAAAGCATACCGCTTTCTGCCCACCTCCTTTCTTTAACTTGGAACAGTTGCAGGCAATGTTGGATATGCATGTATTCAGCAAGCAAAACGTCCAGAAATGTCACAGAAAGTGATAGCCATTTCCATTTTATTGTGAACTAGTGGGTGTTTTGTTTGTTTGTTTGTTATCTCTACATTATATTGCTCCAGGTTTGACTCATTTCTGATAGTGCTGTGATTACTAGAAATCTCACCTCTTTTTACTGCCTACAAATAGATAATGTAGGTTCTGTGGCACTAACCTCATTTGGTTTCCTGCAGGTATGTTATTGATAATTCTTCCAAAATAATCTTGTATTTGATTATTTAGCAAACAAACTTTAAAACTGGTATGGAAGAAAAAAGAAAGATCATATGAGAAGATTCTAAAGTTCGGTTGTTAAAAGAAGTGCATATAAGACATGTGAATGTCAAAGCAGATGCATACTCATATATGTAACTGTGGTTTATCATTTATGTGTGATTTTCTATAAATAAACTGCAGGGATCAGAGCAATTTGCCTGCTCTAAGAACAGTCAAAGTGAGGTGCAAGCGTAGGTCGGGAAGGCAGACCCACGGTGCTAGCCACGTGAGCACGCCCTCTACTCGGAAGTTCTGGGTGTCGAACGTGTCACTTGTAAGAACTTTGTTCTGGTGACAGTTAAGTGTGCTACAGATTCACCTCCATGTTCCCTTTCTGTCCCCTTCCCCTCCAACTTCTGGATGACAAATGACCGCTACCTCTGTTCTTCCCTCCCACTATTCTGTCCACAGCTCCTCCCTGGATGTGTCTAAGCAGCAGTTCTCCCCTGACGCCCAGCACAGGTAGCCCAGGCCATGCTGCTCCCCCCTGCACAACGCCTTCTCACCTTCCGCTCTGGGTCTCAGTCCCTGCCAAGGTTCTGCAGTGGCCCTTGGGTGTGAGCTAAGTATAAATTACCCCAGAAAGCTGACTTCCTTCCTCATCTTACATTCATCTTCTGCTTTTTACATAATTATCATTCATTTTATTTGTGAAATTAAAACCAAGTATGCTTTTTGTTTGTTTGTTTGTTTTTGTCTTTTTCGTGACCAGTAAGGGGATCGCAACACTTGGCTTGGTGTCTCCTGCACTGCGCTCAGCCAGTGAGTGCACCGGCCACTCCTATATAGGATCCGAACCCCCGGCGGGAGCGTCACTGCGCTCCCAGCACCGCACTCTCCCGAGTGCGCCACGGGGCCGGCCCCCAAGTATGCTTTTTAAAACAGACTTACATGCCAAGCCACAAAGCTTCCACAGTGCAGGTATTTTACCTTGGCTTCTTGTACCTGGAAGCTCACAAAAATCTGACTTTTCCTGAGCTGTGTTGTGTTAACTAGCCGCTCTCTATTTCATCAAGGCTACACCGACCAATCACTTCTGTTGTTAGACCTTAAGTTACATTCCAGATCACAGAAGTCAATGAGCAACTCACAAAAATCTGACTTTTCCTGAGCTGTGTTGTGTTAACTAGCCGCTCTCTATTTCATCAAGGCTACAACGACCAATCACTTCTGTTGTTAGACCTTAAGTTACATTCCAGATCACAGAAGTCAATGAGCTTTTTCTGCAAAGGTCCAGGTAGTAAACATTTTAGGTTTTGCAGGCCATACAGTCTCTGTCATGCCTACTCTGCCAGTGGTGCACAAAAGTGGCCAGGGACAACTTCCTCAGCAAACAAGTGTGGCTGTGTTCCAATAAAACTTTACGGACACTGAAAATTGAATTTTAGATACATTTCATGTGTCTTGAAATACTTTTTTTTTCTTTTTAGCCTTTTAAGAAGGTAAAACATTCTTATCTTTTGAGATGTACAAAAACAGAAGATGAGCTGGATTTGGTCCATGGGTACAGTTTGCCAACACCTCTCAGTAATGAATCAAAGCCCCAGCTAACCAGTGATATGTTGTCCCACCCAGTGCAGAACAGAAAGGGAAAAACTCTGGCCAGTCATAAAATTTCTTATGCTTTAAAACTACTACATGAAAAGCTAAGAGCAATACCCATCATGTTAATCAATTGGTGAATGCTCCCTTCATTAAGCAAGTGATGTACACATGTGTGCATATATGTGTACATGTGTCTATACATGCATAAACATGTACACACACACATACACACGCACCCATGCATAGCAACCACTCAATGCCAAGTCCTCAACGCAGTAGAGAGTGGAACGGACCTAATCACAGATCCAGAAGCTTGTGTGTTTCTAACTCCCAGGACCCGTTTATGGAGTGATAGAAAAACCCACCGAGTTTGGCCTCAAGAGAGTGGAACGGACCTAATCACAGATCCAGAAGCTTGCGTGTTTCTAACTCCCAGGACCCGTTTATGGAGTGATAGAAAAACCCACCGAGTTTGGCCTCAGAAGGTGGGTTTGCATTTCTGCTCCCTGCATGCTATTGAGTAAGGTCTGAGGCCTGAGTCCCTCATTGTAAAATTGGGTGAGTGACGTGTGCTCTCTGTGCATCACGGGACCAGATAGGAAGGTGTCAGAAAGTCCTTTGTACACTTTGCATCCCAGTGGTACCGTGCTTCTCTGGCCACCTATCCGGCTCCTGAACCGTGTTTCAAAGCTTGCTCCATGCTCTGTTGTTTGCCATTATGTTCCTTTCTTTTAAACTGAGCTAGTGTTCCCAATTCCTTTAATATAAGGTTCCTGGCTTGCCCTCTTCTCTCTCTCTCTTACTTTTTAAATGTAACCTTAAGATTTTATTGTCTTTATAATAAAACAAGAGATGAAGCTTAGAACTGGATCACTTGGCGCTGTCTCTTCTGGTCTCCTGCACCAAATGCTTGCCTCTGCTGCATCTACAGTTGGGCCTAACACCCTGCACCAACTGCAGAGGCTCTCTTGTTGCTGTTAGGGCAAGGCTAGAAACAGCTCTTCATGGACAATACACATTTCGTGTTCTAGGAATGAGAAGGCACTTGCCTTCATAAGCCAAAGGCTGATTTCAGTGGAGACATGAATGGCTGGTTCACATCATCGAAAGAAGCACACAGGAAAGAGGAACAGGAAAACAGTATAAATAGATAAGTGAAAATTTGTCTCAGTTATTCTGAAATACATTACTGAGCATCTACTCTGTGCCTGACATCCCAGTAACAGAGAGAAAAATCATTCTACAGGATGCACAATAGTGATGTGTGTGCAAACTCCAGGATACCAATCGGTACCAGACCATACAGAAACCCACAGGGTTGATGCCATCTTAGACTGGGAGTGAGTACAGAAGGCACAAGAACTGGCCATACTCACTGGAACCCGTTCTCAGAGTGCTGGTATGTGTCCGCTAAAAACACGCTTCCATGGAAGGCAAACTTAGGAAATACTGCATCCTACAACTGTGCATACTAAAGCCTCTGAAAAGTCTAGAAATGCAGAAATACTTCCCTAGTGATTTAACCACAGAGCAGTATTTTTTTGGAGAGTAATCTCCCACCATGCAGCTGTCAACCTAGACAGTGTGCAGTGGGAGATTCCCCGGAGATGAGAAGCATACTCGGGAGTGAGCACAGCACTGGGGAATGCAGTAAACCATGGGCGCATTCAGGGGGTCAAAGAAGACACGGGTTTTTAAAGGAAAGATAAGTTGTTTGGAAACAATTATCTTCAGCTACAAGGATCAGTAACAAGGGTAGTGTCAGTCTGAGGCTGGCGAGGCAGTTACTGGGCAGTTGTCCTCAAAGAAGTATTTTTGTGCAGGGTTGTGGCTGGACAGTCTTCTGTGGCTGTGCTGTCACCAGGTGTCCATGCATGAGGTCCCTCCCTTCGTGGCCTCTCTGCTCCATTCTGTCAGGGTTTGACACAAGTGATTTCACTTTGGTTCCATCAACTTCCACAGAGAACACCAGCATTTTGGGAAACACAGTTTGGGAAAAGCCAATAGAGGGGCCTAGAAAATATGATGCCTTGGGAGCCCATGGTGGGGAGAGAATGTCCAAAAAGCCAAAGTTCCCAGAAGTCCCCCATGGGGATGAAGGGGGCTGCACCAGGTGAGCAAAGAGTCTTTAAAGGACTGAGCAGAGATTTGCCAGTGTGGCAGTCATAGGAGGAGACCTCAGCACGGCCTCACATTGTGGCCGTTGTCATGGTCTCGGCATTGCTGGTGGCATGGGGGTGGGGGAAGACAAGATTTCTGGGTTGGTGGTGGTGAATAGGGTGAGGACACTGAGACAGCAGGTGTAGAATACTCTTCTTAGAATCTGTGAGTGGGGCAGGGGCAGCAGTGGTGGTGGGGTCGAGGAGGCCTCTGTGTTAGCTTCTCAGGGCAGCCATAGCAAATGAACTCAAGCAGGCAGCCTAAACAACAGAAATGTGTCATCTCACAGTTCTGGAGCTAGAAGTCCAAAAATCAGGGTGTCGGCAGGGCCTCGCTCCCTCTGAAGGCTCTCGGGAAGGATCCTCCTTGTCTCTTCCAGCTCCTGGTGGTGCCGGCAGCCCTTGGCTCTCCTTGGCCCATAGCTACATGTCTCCAGTCTCAGCATCCTCACCTTATTCATTACCACCAATCTCGGGTGGATGGATGGATGCATGCATAGACTGATGGATGATGGATGGATAGATTAGTGGGTGGATGGATGGGTGGATGGATAGATTGACAGATGATGGATAGAGGGATGGTGGGTGGATGGATGGTGGGTGGGTAGATGGATGGATAGAAAGATTGGTGAATAGATGGGTGGATAGATTGGTGGTTGGATGGATGGGTGTATGGATAGATGGTGGGTGGGTGGATGGATGGATAATGGACAGGCTCTCACTCCTGTGCACAAGGTGTTCTCATACTAGTTTTATAAATATCCTAATAATAGCAACAACAACAAATCCTTTACTGAGCATTCCTGTGCCCCAGGGCTAAGAGCATTTTAAGACGTGCACTGCAAGTACTCATCAGAGCAATACTGTGAGGGAGCCCCAGCTTTCAATCAATTTTGTAGATGAGACAATCAAGCCTTAAAGAGATTAAATTATGTGCTTAAGATCACATAGTAGGTGATGGAACCAAGAATCAAAGTCATGACCTTTGGTCTAGGATTCCAAGTTCAATTTAATTCAACTAGCATTTATTGAGTGTAAAATTGGCCAAGAGCTGGGAATAAACTTTTTTTTTTTACTTATTTACTCTTCTATTTCATAGGAGCACCTGCGATGCCACTTTCTTGGGGAAAGTCTTCTGACAGCTCTGGGTCTGTTCATTGTCAGTACAAAGTTACTATGGGAATCACCAGAGTTTGCACACGGAACAGAACCTAGATGAATATTGAGCTCCTTTTTAAAAAGTCTCCTCTTTCTACACCAACCACACGTTAGGGAAGTCGGGCACATGGGCTATCTCCCCCACTGTACGATGAAGACACTCGAGCTCAGCAAGGGGCAGTCTCACAGCAGTCACTGGCCGGTGTGTGGCCAAGAGCAGCCGGGTGCCAGCCCTTGCCCGAGCCTCCCTCCACACACCGGCTGCCTCTCCCATGACCCATTCTCTGCTGTGGGAGGGTCCCAGGACTGAGCTATTTAGAGCAAATAAAAACTATATGTTCTGGGCACACAAAGGAGGCATTGGTGTGAGATGGGAGAGCTGATAAGACTCGATTATGGGAAAGTTTTAAAGAAATCTCCGCGGGTAGCCTGGCAGTTGGCCACATGCTTCTCATAGATGCAGAATTTCTGCCATAGCAAATCCACGAGCCACAACCATGGGCCTTTTTGTTTCCTCTGCCCCCCATGGTGACCTTAGCACAGCATGCCAGCAACAGAGTATTCCACAAACAAGGAGGGCCCTTTTCAGCCCTGGCCTACACTGGCAAATTCCTGGGCTCTCTGCAGGGTGCCTGCGTGGCCGTGCCTCAGCCACAGCTCCCCAGCCTGGACAGCACCCTGTCACCGTTGTTTCAGTGTGAGGTTTCTGTCCTAGAGGCTGAGTGTCAAAAGTCAGAACCCTCAGGCCTGTGGCCACCATACTTCTCTACCGACATGAGCTGAGTGCTCAGCAGAGGCCCTGGTTCCCTCTGTACAGCTTGTCCCTCGTACAGAGCCTGCAGGCCACGTTCTTGCAGGTGAGATCCCCCACAGGCCCACCCTGTGGCCAGTGCACTGCTGTCCATGTGGCTGGGGCGGGGAAGAACTCGGCAGCACTAACTGCAAACCCATCACCATTCACCTTGGCCCATGGGAGCTGGAGAGGGCTGACATTCTGCAAACAGAACCTGGTGCACTCTTTGTTCTGCAGTCGTCATGTGAAATGGGACGACTGGGACCGGTTGTCATAGAAATGAGAACATGCACTCTCAAGAGTGCTTGAAACGGGGTCAGTTATGGTCATCTAGATTACACAGTGGCCTCGGTCTCCGTAATCTTTAAGATTCCATCCGGTGAAAAAAACGTGGATGAAAAGTGTTAAGTTTAAAAAGCATGAGTTTAAAAACACCAAATCAAAAACCAAATAGTTAAAGGTTTTCTCTTTTTCGTAGGTTCTGCAGTAATAGTTTCTCAATCTATTCCACACTACTGCTTTCATTTCACTAATCCTTTCATTTAAGGATTCATCTGAACAGTTATGGAAAATAGCACATTTTTGTGTATTTGGATATATGTAATTATTTTTGGATAATACTTCCTAAAGTGACTGTCAGCTAGAAAACCAGACTGCGCACCACATTAAGGAAAATCACTCGGTATACCAGCACAGCAGGGCCACGCAGCTCCTCGGGGCTCTGCCACTGTGCATTTGCAATAGAAGTAACCAGAGTGTTCCAAGGTGACTGCAGCACTGAGAGCTTTTTCTGTGCAGCGTCCCTGTGTGACGTTGCCGAGTGTTCTGTCTCCCTCGAGCACTTTCTGCCCCAGGTATTGTGTGGCGCCCAGCAGGGCTGAATCCATGAGCCTTCTAACCACTGCCTGAGCTTCGAGGATGCTCCTTTCTAGCTGCCTGTATTTTAACTTTGTGAATCCCAAAATTTCCTTACACAATTGTCTGGACTCAAGGCCCTAAAGAGATCATCAGATCGTGCATTTGGGGTAGGCTCCCGTGGGTTGCTGAGCTTGTGTGTGCACACTGTGTGTGAGTCACACCTACGGGAGGAAGCTGTGTGGACAGTAAGCTGGGAACCGGTGTTTTTGAACCAGGAAAAGTCCTGGGGGAAAGGTCCCTGTGATATAGGACAGATGGATCAAGTCAGTTCAATTGTGACATGTGTGTGTGTGCATGCATGCACACCTGTGGTAACTTTACAGGAAATTAAAACTAACCAAAATTGTACTCTAGGCCATAAACCTCGCTAGATATGCCAGCAAAAACAACTGTTTTTAAAACCAAGGTAAAAATGTGGGGGAAACCAGTGAGTCTGTTATTATACTGATCCTTCCAAATAAATAAGCCAATTTTATTTCTGTCAAAATATCTGATGATGTCATCTAGAAATATATATATATGGAAAAGGTGTCACCAAAAGCCCCTCTATGGGGATATTTTTAGTGGTCTGTGGCAAAATGAGAATTGTGAGTTCAGAGCGGTGATGTTGTGGTTTGTGGGGTTTGGAGTTTTTGCAGAGAGCAGGAGAGTTAGAGACAAATGTGGGATCTGAGATCTGGGGTTTCCTGACCCCCCAGCCTTGCACCTGCCCCGGAGGTCGCCAGCTAGACCGGACGTGGCAGCCTTCCACTTGGTGCCTAGGAGGGCAGGTGTGGACAGGTGTGCTCCTGTGCAGGCAGGTCAAAAATGACCCAACATGTAACTTTTACGAAGCTAAATGTATTCCACAACCTTTCATCCTGAGCCGATGCCCTTGCTGGTCTTTTGATACCCAAATTCCCTTTCTTTTTTTAGTGAAATTATAGTGCTGGTGCCTGCTCATTATTAGTTTTATCTTAATATCTTAACTGGCAAAATAAAAACTTTAAGTCCTGTGGTAGCAACACGAAGGCCCCTTATCCTCACCCTAGTGGCTTCTGGGAACCGTTATTTAGACAGGAGCTGTGTGTATAAACAAAATAAGCCAACAGTGTCCATTCTGCACATCTTCAAAGTTTTTATATGCGAAAATCTCAAATTGCCTGAACAATGATAATTTCCATTATTTCCAATCTCATTTAAGATCGGATTTGTCATGAACATAAAATTTTATTTAATGTGAATTTGTGAAATTGTATTTGGATGATCCCTTAGGTCTAATGTTTTGTGATCTCTAATCGTAGGAGAAAACATCTAATTCATTGTAGTGAACAGAAGGACAGTATCACCTCTCATCCATAGAAGTTCTCTATGTTATAGTCAAATTTTATAGCGTGACTTGCACTTATGGAGAAGATGGGTTTTGTATTAAGTTTTATTCTGGTTTGATGAGAAATAGAGTCATGCTCTGAATTACTAAATAAATGCTTTATATTCCTGCTGGCCTGAAAGCCTCCGGCATTTAGAACACAGTTGCAAACCCAGAGGTACAGCCAGCCAGGCAGGGACCTGCTCTCTCAGGGAACTCACTCCCAATAGCCTTCAAGAGCCAGGAGCTTGGCCTCCCCCAAGGGCTGAGAGCCTCAGAAAAAGCACTGAGTTTAGGCGCTGGGTTGTCTCAAGGGCCATCCCCAAAGAGGCAGCTGCAGGCCACTGACAGGAAGCACTCGCAGCACGAGCATCGTCCAGGGTTGAGAGGCCCAACCCTGAACGTGCAGCAGCCACGGGCTCATGGGCGTCCCAGTCCCTGAATTCATACTGCTTTCATCACGAGTCCCTGAGCTGTGGGTGTCAGGGAGCGGGGCGTAGCTGCTCTCTCACACTCACACCGGGCTACGGTTGAGAGGGTGAACCCCTGTTACTTGGACAAGCAGTGACTCATCACCCACTGCACTCTGCCTGTGTAAACAAAGCAGAATTGGGGCTCCTCACCTATGCGTGCAGATCTTGGGGTCTGAGGTGTGCCTAGGAACCTGTAATTCTCTCTCTCTCTCTCTCTCTCTCTCTCTCTGTCTCTCTCTCACACACACACAAACACGTAAATGAAATGAAACACGTAAATGGTTTTAGATGAAAGTTATTTGTGGATACGACTTTCATGTATGCAATGGAGTGGAGCATAAGAAATATGCTCTAGGTAAAAATATAGTACTTAAATATAGGACAGTATTCACTTCATCATCACAGTTGTACTAGAAACAATCTTCCATGAATATTTGAAGCATGTCATTATCTGGTTACAGCAAGAAGCTGGGTAGGTGACAGCTTTCTAAACAGTCATGGAGTATTGCACTGTAAGCTTCTAAATTGTCACAGGGTAACACGTACATAGGTGGACTGTCAGAGTGGCAGAAGGTTCAGGCTTCCTGAGCTCAGCTTTTTTTGGTGTTGAACTGTCATTAACATATTCCGCCAAGGACAGTGATGTTATAAGCTGTGACTCAGTGGTGGTGGTCATGTGTGCAGCTGGGTAGGGAGACTGCAAATGCTGCGTGTCCACAGGTAAATTGAGAGCACTGAGTGCATTTCGGGTCTCTGTTGCTGCCAGGTGGTGGCCCTGGCTGAGCTCTTAGCTCAGGACAAGTAACTCTCAGAAAGTCGCCCCATCTGTCCTGGCCAGCCCCTCTGTTGAGCAGCTGCAATCCAGAAATGTTTGAGCCATCAATTATCTGCAGTCAAGGCCAGTTTGGGCTGGAGAAGGAGCCAGGTGTAAGGCACACGGAGGTGGGGGATCATCTGTGGTTTCCGGAACATAGAGAGGGAGTGTTAGACCCTAAGTTAGCATTGATTCCTCCATCAATTCTGATTAACTTTTCTAAGTCCCAGTCTCATCTTATGAATAAAAAGACCAATCAAACTACCTTCTTCCGGGGGTTACTGGGAATGTGTATTAAACACACGGGAAAGTGCCTCAAGCACATGCAGCGAAGGCTTCCCGTAGCTCTCTGCAGACAGCGGCATTTACGTGAGAGCACAGACTTCACACCAAATCATCCCAGGTTATTGCTGAAAGGACCAGATATTGAGGTGACAATTGAATTATACCTTCCCATTTTATAAACAGAAATGGTAAACATTCGCACAGCTTGGCTCAAGGACTTGCTCAGGGACATCGGCATGTCCATGGGGGACTGGGGTTTAGCCTCCGGGGCCTTCCCTGCTGTTCTCCGCAGACCCGGCCTCGCCTCGGCCCGCCTGGACTCTGAGGTCCACAGCCTTGCAACGAGGCCTGTCTGTGAGCTTTGCTCCAAACAGACCCCAGAGCACTAGTGGACTAAAGGACCTGTCAAAGTCAGTACCGCTCAACAACCCATTTTCAGTGGAAGCGACAAGTCCAAATGCATAATTCGGGTTTGGAGTCCATGACAGAACAGAGCTGGAAGTTTAAATGCTTTGTTCTGGTACTTGTGGGGGACTGGGGTTTAGCCTCCGGGGCCTTCCCTGCTGTTCTCGGCAGACCCGGCCTCGCCTCGGCCCTCCTGGACTCTGAGGTCCGCAGCCTTGCAACGAGGGTCCTTTCTCGCCTGTCTGTGAGCTTTGCTCCAAACAGACCCCAGAGCACCAGTGGACTAAAGGACCTGTCAAAGTCAGTACCGCTCAACAACCCATTTTCAGTGGAAGCGACAAGTCCAAATGCATGATTCGGGTTTGGAGTCCATGACAGAACAGAGCTGGAAGTTTAAATGCTTTGTTCTGGTACTTCAGAGCTGTGCTGAATGGTTATATTTAGAACATTACCAAACCTTCTGTGTAGTCAAAAAGGATTAAATTTTACAACTGAAATTAATTTCTAAACCAAAGCTCTTTAGACTATGGGTGTGGAGACTTTCAGGACTTAAGGGAATTCTCAATTAGAAAAAAGTATATAAAAAACGATTTAACAGCTATTATGCCAGTATCTAAGTTCCAGCAAAGAAGAACAGGGGGTTGGTTTCTTTTATGTCTCTTTGGTGCACGTTCCAGTACGTAGGAGCATCTTCTGTTATCAAATAGCAAATGTTGTCGAGCACCTCGCAAAGCCCAGCACCGTGCGGGATGACAGAGACAATAGACAGGGCATGGTCCCTGCCCTCAGAGAGGGGATCGCCTCACTCAGAGAACACGTGAGCAAGTGGGAAACAATTTAAAGAAAACCGAGCAGTCTCTGTGCCGTGCTGCCCACAAGATAAGGCGTGCTCAGAGGAGCGTGGCCGGGCCAGCCAGGGGGGATTCGATGCAGACAGGGAGGCAGCCACAGCAGGCTCTGTAGGGACAATGCAAGTTGAGGGACATGTAGCACGTGCACATGGCCCGTGCTGGCATCCAGATGGAGAAGAGAAGGAAAAACAGGTAGAGGGGTGTGTTCGTGGTGCATGAATCGGGAGGCCTTGTGCTGCAAAACCTGTGATGGATCATTCCAGCCGTGTGTGTATAACAGGATCCCATGAAGAGAACCTGAAGATCAGGGAATTCGCCAGGACAATGTAGCGAAGCCCTAGTGTGAAGCGGCAAGGAAAGAAGGGGGTTGCAGTCACAGAAGAAACGCTCCAAGGAAAGAAGCAGCCAGGCTTGGGAGGCCCCGTGGGCTGGGGCGAGTCGCTGGAAGGTGGCAATGGGGCCACTGAACCTTCCTCGGGTCATGACATCCACGGGTCTTTAAATAATAAACACCATCTCACAAATATCCTGGCCCTGTCCTGGTCAGAGTTTCTGTACCCCAGAAACCACTTAGAGTAAATGATACCCCATCTGTTGCTCAGAGATGCTCCAGAAACCCATTCAGTGATCTTCCTGTACCACCCTCTAAAGGCCAGGACACTTCTCACCTGAGTTTTCTAGGGGTTGTTGTAACAAAGAGATTGAGGGGTGTGTGTTTTTTAATAAGTTTTCCTGCCACTGTAGAATTTGACCAATAATATGGACTCAGATCTGCATATTTCACCAATTGTGTAATAAACACTCAGCTCTATAAATAATAATCAAAACAAAAAGTTTGCACTGAGGTTCAGTTTGATTGAAGGCAGTAGTGATCGACGCATTTAACCCACACTTGTCCCCGCCAGAAATGCTACACCTCCACAGATTTAGACTTCTCGCCGTACTTTTATGTGTTGGGAGAAACTACTTTTGGGACACAGATGCCTTCATTGTGCCTCACAAATAACTGTGTTCAGGGACACAAAGCCCGACTGTTGTAAAAATATTAGTATTCAGATGCTCTTGTGTTTTGTTAATGCATTTAATTATGTACAATATAGCTTTTGTTTTCCTTTCACATTTGCATTAATTTATATTAGCCAGAGAATATAAAGCACAGCTACAAAATCAGGCTTTTTAACTGTTTCTGTTGCTCTTGCAACCTGCGAATAAGCGTTGCATCCTTGCAAAAGCTAAGGCTTTGTACTGACCACAGTATTCTTCGTGTTGCTCTTTCAAACACTGCAATACAGTGATGTATTTGATAAATATGTAATAAATATTAGGGTTCTTATGTGCTTGAATTTAACCAGTTGTTATGAAAGACTCCTCCCCACCTGGATTGGGTGACCTATTTCTAAGGCATATAGCACAATGGGCGTAGATATGCGCCCTGTCAGGAGCTTGAATAGGACCACAGTGATCCTGGGTCCGTTCTGTTGGCCTTACACTTTGTTGCTGGCAGACATTTGTAATGTATGTTGGGAGTAAGTTACTCTGCTGAGGAAATTTAAGTCAATGTATTGACTGTACAAGAAACGTCATGTATAGGGCAGTTTCTGACCCATATGATTTTGATAAAAGAGTCTGGAATCCTTTTCCTTTTGTTGTATATATTTGTGGAAGTATGTGTTGCGGATGTGTGTGTGTATGTATGTGTGTGTGTGTATATATATATATATATACACACACACACATCCACAAATACACATAACAAAAGGAAAATGACCCACCTCACCCCTCACGTGCAGCCTGGCATCCAACCCTCCACACAGTCCCCAAATCCAACCCTGGTATAGAAGGAGTCCGCATTCCCATACGTTCTTAGACAATTCAAAGAAAGGCAGATTGTTTCAATCTGTGAAAGAAACCTTGGGAAATACATTGAGAAATAAAGAAAGGAGCTATGCATTAGAGTCAAAGTCCTCATGAAAGTCTAAAGCTAGAAGGTGCCTTTTCACATGCACTGTTCTATTTAAGTTGTCACCAAGATCGGTGACCTGGGAGGATGGCAGGCTGTCATCCTGCCTTAGTCAATAGATCTACTAATACAAAAGGGGATTAAATGTTATTTAAGTTTTTACAAGAATTGCTGATTAGGAAGCAGAAGACTTGGGTTCCAATTCTAGCAGTGCTCTGCTCCTGTGCGTGCATGTGTGTTCATGTGTGTGTGCACGTGCGTGTGTGCAGATGAGAGGGGAGCCACCAAGCCTCATCAAGTGCAAGTTTAACTACTGTGAAAAAATATGTCTGGTCTACTGGCCCCAAAGAGCTGTTGTTAAGAGGAAATGAAATAATCTATCTGAGAGCAGTTCCTGCGGACTTATTTTCCCAGTTGCCAATACCAAGATTTTAACGATTTAAAATACTGGAGAATACTTTCGTAGGAGATAAAATTCTTCAAGACATTTAGTTTAACAACTCAACATCCCCAAAATAAGTGTCCCCTCAATCCAAATAAATAAGAAATATCCTTAAAGCATGGCTTAGTGTGAAACCAAACCCCATGAGAAGAGTCTTTTCTCACGAGTGTGTGTGTGACTTTCCCAGCGTTTAGTAACAGTGCAGAAGGGTCCACACAGCAGGACTGAGATAGATTGTCTGTCCTTTGAAAGGTCTGCTTGTGAGGTTGGCCCTTGGATGTAGTCTGGGGACTTGGATTTCAGGAGCATCCCCACCATTCCCTAACCAAGAAGCATGGCTCCCTGTGTCTAAACTGTTGTACAAACCATGAGGTTCGTGCTGAAATCCTCTTTCCTTCTGGGGGTCTGGAATCTTGGTAGATGCCAGGCAGAGACTGCCTACATGACCAGCCCCCAATAAAAACCCTGGGGGAGGAGTCTCTACGGAGTGTCCCTGTATTAGTTTGCTTCTGTTGCTTACAACAGAAATATTTGAAACTGAGTAATTTATAAAGAAATAATATTTATTGCTTATAGTTTCAGAGGTTGGGAAATCCACAGTCCAGGGGACACATCTGGTGAAGGCCTTGGTGGTGGTGACAGTGACCCAGGGGTCTCATATGGCAGAAATGGAGGAGCAGAGAGAGAAAGGGTGCTCCTCTGCCCTCTTTTCAAAGCCCTCAGAACCACACCCACTACCACCATTAAACCATCAAGTTAATCACCTCTTCAAAGCCCCACGTTTCAATTACCATAATAGGATTTCCTACCCTTAACAGTTACAGTGGGAATCAAGCCTCTAATACATAAAATTTGGGGGACACAATTCAATCCATACCAGTCTCTAATGGACAGCATTTCCTGTGTGTGGGCACAGCCCTTGCCAAAGAAATTCTCCACATCTGAGTGACCCTACGAGGAGAGGGTCCCAAGCACCTCTGCCATGGCTGATTCTGCTGTGTTCTTCACTGTAGTAAATCATAGCCATGAGTAGGATTTTACATAAAGTCCTGTACATCCTCCAGCACATCATCGAAACTTGGGTTAGGGTGCTGTGGAGACCCCGACCCAGTCACAGAAAGGTGTCCTTTGAGGAACCCAATATAAAATAGATACTTGGTACCTGGCCTCAGTGGGTGTGCACATGCCCCTGGCTACGAGCTCACAGGGGCTGCAGTGTGGCCCGCCTCCGGCCATGCATTCCTGCTCCCCCCACCCCGACCCCCAGCTCCAGGCCCAGACACTCCTCTTGGCTCTGTGTTGGAGTCACACTGGCTGTGCCCATTCTCTGATGCTCGGGCCAAAAGCCCATGCACCCCTGCACCTGTGGCCTCCCTCGGCACAGGCCTCCCTGCCTCTCTGCCACTGCAGCTCCCCCAGCCCAAGCCCCTGCTTGCCTGCCAGCGGGCCCCCAGCCCTGCTCTTCCCTGAAATCCCTTCTCTTCCCTGAAGTCCCTTCTCAGCTGGCAGTGGGTCCCCACACTTCCTGCCCCCCGCCCCCTTCCAGGCACACAATGCTCCCATTTCCCCCCACCTGGACTTGGCACTGCGTGGAGCCTGCCCCCACCCAGGCCTGCTGGTGGGTCCTGCCTGCCTCTGTGCCAGGAGCCCCCAATGGCTCCCCAACCCCCTCATGGCCCAGACTCCCCTTCCATCCAGGTGTTACCTCTTCAGGTGCTCTCCTGACCTCCCTTAGCCTGCTCTGCTTTTCTTCTTATTATTACCTGATAGGAAATCACACATGGTGTGAGTCTCCTGTGGCTGCCAGAACAGATGAGCACACACTGGGTGGCTTAAAAGAAGAAGAATTTGTTCTGTCATGGTTGTGGAGGCCGGAAGTCCTAAGTCAGGATGTCAGCAGGGCTGCGCTGGCTCGAAGGCTCCAGGGGAGGATCTATCCCATGCCTCTTCCCTTCTGGTAGAGTCCCATGGCTTGTCGATGTTCCTCCAGTCTCTTCCCCGTGCATCTGTGACTCTGCCCAAATTTCCCTCTTCTTACAAGACCCAATCATCGCATTAGGGCCCACCTTAATACAGCATGACTCATTTTCACTTGATTCCATCTCCAAAGACCCTATTTCAAATAAGGTCACATTCAAATAGGTCTGGGAGTTAGGACATGACATATATATATAATTTGGGGGAACACTATTTGACCCTTAACATACATTTTCACCTGATTCACACACTAGAATGTAAGCTTCATGAGGACAAGGACCATATCTTATTAAACACTGTAACCCATACATCTAGAACAGTGCACGACACCTATCAGGTGCTCAATAAATAAGGGGTGGGTGGATGGATGGATGGGTAAATGGATGGATGGGTGGATGGATAGATGGATGCTGTTAGACGGATGGATGGATGGATAGGTAGATGGGTGGATGGATGGATGGATGGATGGATGGATAGGTGGATAGGTGGATGGATGGATAGGTGGATGGTTGGATGGGTGGATGGATGGATAGGTAGATGGGTGGATGGATGGATGGATGGATGGATAGGTGGATGGGTGGATGGATGGATAGGTGGATGGTTGGATGGGTGGATGGATGGATAGGTGGATGGTTGGATGGGTGGATGGATGGATAGGTGGATGGTTGGATGGGTGGATGGGTGGATGGATGGATGGATGGATAGGTAGATGGGTGGATGGATGAGTGGATAGATGGATAGATAGGTAGATGGATGAACAGATGGATGGATGGATGGATGGCTGAATGGATGGGTGGGTGGATGGTGTTACAGGAAAGTAAGAAAATCCACACTTTATGTAGATAAGAGTGTGGAGAGTAAACTAACTAAATGGTGTTCACTTAAACCTAACTTACTGTTACTTGAGAGCAAATGGATTTATTGTCATTTGTGAGAGAAATGCTGTATTTTTGGTGAAAAGCTAAGGGATGGTGGTATACAACATGAAATATCCCATTCCAACTTCAAATATTCTAATTGTTGCTGCATACAGAGGAGAAGCCATATCAAAATGTCTCGAATAAGCAATTCTCTAATGTGAGAAGCCTCTTGTGAAATCCGGGAAAGAAAGAATTCTAAACACCCCACTTCTTTAAGGCATGAATTGCAAAAGATGTGGGAAGTTCCATTTTTATCAAAAACACTTAAAACCCCTTTTGTCACATAAATGCTCCCAGCATGGTTAGATTGTTCACCGTGGCCTCTTGGGTACAAATATCCCATCAAGCTGCCTGCACTTCTGGGCTCTCCAAGCACAGTAGTTGCAGTGCTCAAGGGGACATTTTGATGTGATTGCCGTGTTTTCAGGTCACTTTATCAGGAAGCCCTGGTGCATTTTATCCAGGGTGCCAAATCTTGAGTAACTGAGGTAGTTCCCAGGGCCTTCTGTAAAACAGCTGCCACAAGGAAGCTCAATCCAGGTTAGCTTTTGCCAAAGGCAGGCTGAGGCTGCCCTGTGGCTTTATGGGCGCTGCTCATATTCTGTGGATTTTATAGGGACAGCTAATTCAAGACCCCTGGAAGAAAGCAGCTTTGTCCCATGCTCTGCTTTGCACAGGCCTGTATTCATATCTCATTGTTGTTTGCAGGAGAGGCAGATGCGAACCAGAACAATGGGACCTCCTCTAAGGACACGGCGGTGACAGACTCCAAGCGCACAGTGGACCCGAAGAATGCCTGGCAGGACGCCCACCCAGCTGACCCTGGGAGCCGCCCCCACTTGGTCCGCCTCTTTTCCCGAGATGCCCCGGGGAGGGAGGACAACACCTTCAAAGACAGGCCCTCCGAGTCGGATGAGCTCCAGACCATCCAAGAAGACAGCACAGCCACTTCCGAGGGCCTGGATGTGATGGCGTCACAGAAGAGACCCTCCCAGAGGCACGGATCCAAGTACCTGGCCTCCGCCAGTACCGTGGACCATGCCAGGCTCGGCTTCCTCCCCAGGCACAGAGACACGGGCATCCTCGACTCTCTGGGGCGCTTCTTTGGTGGTGACAGGGGGGTGCCCAAGCGGGGCTCCGGCAAGGTGAGCGCTGAGGAGTAGGGGAGTGTAGCTTCCATTCAGGAAAAGGGAAAGGGACGTGTTGCTCTTAGTGTCTAAGGTCTTGCTCCTGGCTGGAAAATGCTTACAGGCCCCGAGGAGTGGGCCCGGGTTACTGTTTAGGATGTTTTCGTTTAACTCGCCCTCTTTCTCCTGCTCACAAGGTGTTGTGATTGGGGTGTGGCTGAGAAATGCAAGGACACTCTGAACTCTGGACCTCCCAGTGCCCGGGTGTGGGCACTGCAGCAGCGCCACATCCTCGGGGTCTTGTGCCATATGCTTGGGGGCTTTGTGGCTGGCTTTGCCTCTGTGTCCCAGACTTTGAGGTTCAGCACTGGGTTATGCTCATTCTCTCCTGGAGTCTGTGCTGCTTCACGCTGCCCTGCAATAATGGTGTGATTGAAGTCCAGGAGGACTTGTGAACAGCTCCTGCCTTCACGCTCGCCTTGAGCAAAGTTTCTCCTTTGTCTGAGTTGTTTAGCAGAGAGGGGGGGTGGGGGGGATAAATCAGTGTCTGTGAATCAAGACTTTATTCTTTTGTGATTCCATTAATTTGCATGTAGAATCTTGGAAGTTTCATTATTTAAAAGCAAATGTTTCTGTGGATAAAAATGTATCACCAGAAACAAGCTCCTGTGTGATCCAGTTTCTAAGAGTGGCTTCTAGAGTTGATTGTGGATAGATAACCTGTGGCTGATGTCTCATTAAAAAGCAAATCCCCAGGTGGCATGCAGATTGCAGATGCAGCTTTTCCTCTGCCAGTACGCAGTGCTTCTTCTGAAAGCCCCTTGGGAATCTGAGGCATTTGAACAAGGTGTGGAACAGAGGCCCTCCTCATGATAATATACGATCATAAAAACCCCAAGGCAACTTGGAGTTAAGGAGTTTCTAAAATTTGCTTTAGTCTCCAACTACAATTCTTAAAATTGTTGATGATCGTGAAATTGTTGAAGATAATACAAATGTCAATTTTACCTTGTCAATGGGCATTAAAGCACATAGAAGTTTGAGGCAATAGTAATGTCTCTACCATCTGCTTCAAGCTGAGATTTCATGTTGTGATAACTGGCATGACTTATTTATAAATAACACTTGATGTATCTTAAGGCTTATGTAATTCATATCCTAAGGCAATAGTAATGTCTCTACCATCTGCTTCAAGCTGAGATTTCATGTTGTGATACCTGGCATGACTTATTTATAAATAACACTTGATGTATCTTAAGGCTTATGTAATTCATATCCTGGTTGGTTCCTTCAGCATCTGCATTTGCAAGAAGTAATCTTTTACTTTCTGGCAGTACTCCCTCACCCTGAAATGCCAGCCATCCAACCTATTTCCAATTCTAATGTCAATTGGAGCTGCTTTTTCAAGCACAGCTATCAAACCACACCAGTTTCAGTGGATGCTGGCTGCCTAATGATGTCCTGCTGTTATGCTAAGCCCCAATATGTATGCAGAGTCGCCAGTTTCGAAACCTTAAACTATTCTGCTTAACTCAAGGAACAGGGAAATGTATTTAAACTATGCAGAAAAAAATAGCTGAATAGAAGATACTATAAAACAAGCCTCATTTCTGTGGTAATGGTTTAAGTTGAAATCAAATTGTGAAAGCATTTATATCAATCATTGTGACTTTATCTCAAAGCAGATACGTGTACACATAGATATTTTTCTTCCGTTATGTAAGATTATAGGCTTTATTATTATAAATCTCTTCTACTGTTCAATATTTTCAAAGAAAAGATTCTAGTCTCAGAAGTAGCCAATCTGTTTGCAAAATAGTGTTGCTAGATTATCAAGGATCCACAAAAATCAAAACATTTTTACAGGATTTTAAAAAATAAAAACAATTTTTAACTAACTTTTTTAAAATTTGAAATATCCATTCTTTTCACTCCTAAGCATTGGATACAGAAGATTTTTAAGAGAAACAGCCTTGCCCTTTGATTTTTAAGAGAAACAGCCTTGCCCCCAAAATCAATTAGAGTTTGTACGTACAGCCATACAGCAGCTTACTACAAAGACAGGCTACAGGTCCATCACCGTGAAGTGCACTTGCTGAAAGCATGCACTGGGGTGACCGGCAGTATTGCTCTGACTCTAATTTATTGTACATTCTTTGTCTTTAAACACTGGAGATGCAAGATCAACTCACTCCACACCCAGCTACAAACCACAATAGCCTTAGAAGGCTGAATATTTATTGGTGTGGGCTGATGTGGAATAACTTTTTTGTTTTTGATTTTGCTTTGCTCTGTTCATAAATCAGGAGAGCCCTCATTTTTACATGCTAGAAAGGTCCTTTGGATAGACTTAAGAAACTTGCAAAGAAGACGCTGGAAAAGGCTGCTTTCTGTCACTCATGACCAAAGTCCATTTTGCCCCTTCAGCATTTCCATTTCTAAAATAATCTTCTAGTGCACATGAAGGCTGAAGGATGGTCGAGTGATCCAGCGGGCATGTCATTAGGGAAAGTAGTCATTCTGCTTCCCCATCTGGAATAGGTTTTTCATGCTAGAATCCTGCAAGGCTCTGGATGGAGCCCTGATCACCCATAGAAGGGACTGCTTGTCCTGGCTGACCTCCTCCACTCTTCCTCCCTCCCTAGGGCACGTGTTGGAGCCGCGCCACCCCCGGTGCTGGGAATGCACTGATAACACCCAGGCTTTGTGCAGCCCGGAGTTGACATTCAAGGAAAGAGCATTAGGAATGCCTTGAGGAGGCATATTCTCTGAGAGCCATAAATGAGAAGTGCAGTCACAGAGAGCACTCTTCTCTGTTGCAAGAGAAAAGAAAGGAGGACTCTGTTGCCTTTAAGGAACAGGCTTCCAGTTCCACGGAAATGCCGGGCCCTATGAGGAATGGGTGGAGATTTAGGGTGTAGACTGAAATGCACCTGCCCATCCCCTTCCTCTCTCCTTCATTGTCACACCTGTACCCAGCACCGTTACTGGGTCAGTTCTAACGTCTGAGGCTACGTAGGCCTCATAAACCCAGGCCTTGGAATGTTAGCTTTGGAAACTGTTCCTTTTCTGTCTAGAGGAAATAACTCAGCTGGACACAGTGATGTGATGCCAGGCAGTTCACAGGCAAGAATGCAAAGAGAACATACCCATCCCTATCTCCCCATTTCACATACTGTCAAAGGGTTGTTTTAGCTAGCTTCCACACTGATGATTTTACCTATTTTTCTTTATTCATTTTACATTAAAAGCTCCACTTTTAACCTGCTCTTCTCAGTATCCCACAATTCAGCACTCAGTATCAATCACTTCCGTGCCTCTGATCTGGGCTGTGTGGGATGAGAATGGTCTCTGTCTGTCATTTAATGCTGTGACGTAGAATCAGTCTTGTAAATTGATGAGAATGTTCTGTTTCCTGATATTATTTCATTGCATCTTGATTTCATGAAAGATGTTTTAGTTCTATAGAAACTTAATTCTTCATTGTAAGCACAACATCTTAATCTTTGGTGACAACATGAAGGACACAGTTAGAAGCTCCTTCTCAGGGCATCTCGCTCCACAGTCAGGCTGGACGGCTGTTTGTCAGTGGCACGTGGAGCTGTGCTCACCCATCCCAGCCGATAAGAGTGAGCAGCACACAAAACCACATCGCATCTCAACAAAGCACATCACATCTCAGCATAAGCCTATGTGGTAATATACTGGGTGTATTTGTTTCTGCGCCCAAAGAAATCCTTCCTGAGATTTCTACAGGACTTCCTTTGGAAGCAGCATTACTCTGATCAAGTACTGATCAGAGGTTTTCTTGGCTCATTTAGCAGCGACTTACTGTGTCCTTCTGTCATCTCTGTAGCCGCGTTATTATACAGTTAAGTTAGAACTCGATGTGCCCCGAGCAGCAGTGATCTTGCTGTACTCTCTGTATAAGTGACTCATCTGTGAATTATGTTTATGTATTTAATGGTGATTGACATCTGGTGGTTGTATCACAATTTGATTTTGTTATGAACTTTTGCTTTATATATATTTCTGCTTCTTATGCATTTATTAAACAATTTAACAGACCGAGGATGGTGTACTAATTCCATATTAACTTTCTTAAGTTGTTTTTTGGTGTTCCCGCCTAAGTAAGTGCACTTGCTCCTGGTGGGTCATGGCCTCATGACACAACCAACAGGTGAGTCTGACCCCCTGAGCTCCTGCCGCTTCTGCACACGAAAGTCACAATTTCTCACTCATCTGCTTTTTTTCACAAAGACATTGTATCCTTTTCTCTCCACTGATGGCTTGGTAGCCTCGTCTTTCTATTACGACTGTTGTTGTTCTGCGTGATGTTTTTAGTGTTTCTCTCAAAGCACCAGCCTGCAAATGTTAGGGAAATGTGAGCACTGAGTAGACTCCATTTGCCTTTTGTGTGGTCCTGGACACAGACCGCTCAACAGGTGCCGATTGAATGAGTGAGCTCACCAGTGACCTGTTCCCTGTGGTGCTGCCTGGTGAGGATGTGGACAAAGAGTGTGAAAGGAAACTCAAGAAACCCAGATGAGAGGTGGGCTGGCCTCGTAAGGACGACAGTGAACGTATGAGATTGAGGGTGAGCTTGGGGGTGTGGATAAAGTAGGGTAAGAGCAGACAGTTAAAGGATTTTGATGTCGTCTGCCCCTCATCTGTACAACAACACCCACCAGCAGACCCTGTCCTAACTCAACTTCTCCTTTTAAATTCATTTTCATTTTAAGGCATTTGTTTTCCTCAGCATTGATTTTCCTTTGGATACAAGGATTAGTCACCCGGTAACAGGCAATTCTGATGGGTTGACGGTGAGCTTAGCTTCACGTCTGAGGGAATATTTCAACATCAGGGAAAAAAAAAAAAACAACAACACTCAATACCGCTCACGTGGAAATCACAAAGACATTAAGTATTTCCGAACTGTAGAAATTGCCTATTTAACTAATTTAATATCTCTTAGAGTTTTTTTCCATTATGTCTGTCACCACACTCTTAAAACGCTCTGAAATCATCCTACTTCATAAGAAGTAGTGGAAAGAGAGGAAAAAGCTAAAGAAAAGCGAACCCTCCTGCGGGAGCCTGGGCATTCGCGCCTACCGCACAGCGTCTCTTGTAAGGCGGCTCCAGCCTCCTGTCTTCTCCAGCACTGGCGGGAGCCTCCCTGGTTACTGAACTGCTCTTTTTCCCGGCCTTCTGCTGAAGACACTTGGTTTTCTGGTCAGACTGCGCGCACCTGGTCGTGAGGCAGAGCACCTGGCTCTGGGAGGGGAGGCTGCTGATGGGGGTTATGTGGCATCCCCATAACCACCAGTGGGACACCCTTCTGGGGCTGCAGCCTCACTCCGGCCCCGGCCACCTGCCTTCTGTGCAAGAGCATGGCCTGGGCCCCGGCAGGCCAGTGTGATGTATGGAGCGTCCCACCAGCCCTAGAGCCATGTGATGGCTCACAGCGGTGACCCTCCCCAAGAAGCAGGGACATTGTATTAAACAGAAAATAAGTAGAAGATTCTTCTTTGCCCGTTGACCCAGTTTATAGCATGGACTTCCCATTCACCACCAGTGGAGGGGTCAAGCCCGTATGGGGATAGCCAAGCCTTATCAAGACAGTAAACTGCCACAGGCTTGTTCCCTGAGACCTACTCTACAGTGGATCCTCAATTTTCTTACTCTTTAAGCACTGAAACCCAGGGATCAAAGTCATCAATGATTCTGGCTAGTGTAGAAATAGCCTCTGGACTATAAGACGTACAGCTAAGCACACGCTCACCGCAGACTTGCTCTGGAAACCTTGTGTGTTCCCTTTACAACATTTCTAGAATGCACTAACATCTCCTGAGCCACAGCTCCTGTTCATCTCCGTGCACACCCACTGCTGTTAACCTGTTTTAAAAGAATCCATGTCATCTGTAGCCAATATATCACTTGAAACCCATTACCTTGATTTTATCTCTTGACTGCTATAATCTCTCTTTCTCTCTCTCTCCATTTTGCTGAGCATAGTCAAAAATAGACACTTCCTGGGCCGGCCAGGTGGCGCACTGCTACAGTGCGCTGCTTGGGAGTGCGGCGGC
>NW_007727870.1:160778-166419 GCF_000696425.1 Galeopterus variegatus | reverse complement strand
TGCGATCCCGTTGCTGGTCCCGGTCCGGTACGGGCGCGACACTGAGGGTTGCGATCTGTTGCCAGACACGAAAAAAGACAAAAAAAAAAAAAAAATAGACACTTCCTGCAGGCCATTTACTTTGGTCCTGTAATAATAGACTTTCAATCTCATCACTCAAATGTTGATGCTCTTTCATAACGAATAAAATAAGGAAAATACACTAAATTAGGAGCAATACTATTTAGGAAGATTTATAACAATAGAATTAAGCTTAGTATATTTAATATCAAGGAATATTAAGTTCCTACTTATATTAAATTCCTGAGCTTCAATAACATGGAAGAATGCAAGCAATGAAAAGTAACTCCAAGTGACTGGCCAAAGAGATTTGCCCCTGAAATTATTTCCTTATGCTCTGTAGAAAACTTGAAAAGGCCTATCCACGGTTAAGCCCCACAGAGCAGGAATGATTTCTACTTGTAAATCCGAAGCAGAGGCCACCACACTCATAATAAAAGTAAATAAAACTCTACAAATAAAGTTGATCATAAAATCTATCCATTCCATTATAGAATGCAAAAAGCCCTTTGCACCAGACTAGAAAATGCTTTCTTCACCTGCTGTCTTAGAAATCTTCCATGTCTGGGGCCTGCTGCAATATCAAGAAAACTTGGTCACATCATTTGAGAATGGGCCCCAGAACAGACTAGAGGACAGAAGTTTTTCCCTAAATCTTTCCTTTTGCTCCTTTATTTCTGGGCATGCATCCTGCCCTGGGTCCTCTGAGCCCAGCCTGTCTCCTCTCTCTTCCCAAGCCTCTGGCCAGTCCATCCATCCGTCTTCATGCCCTCTCTGCTGACCGGTCTCCCTTTAATCCTTCCTCTCCCTTCTCACCCCTCACCGTCTGGGGTCTGGCCAAGCCCAACCTAGAGGAGATTCACTCAGGACCTGGGGCTCCGCTCGCGCCCACACGGACTCACGCCACCCGCTCTGTGTCCTCTGGCAGGTACCCTGGCTAAAGCAGAGCAGGAGCCCTCTGCCCTCTTATGTGCGCAGCCAGCCTGGGCTCTGCAACATGTACAAGGTAAGACGTGAGCGGACATCCCCCCTCTCAGGGCGTGTGTTAAGTGTCCCTGCCTGGGCTCTTGGCTCAACGGGCACCATCGGCACAGGTCGCGTCCCCAGGGCTGGCTCCTGAGGACCACTGTGGTCCTCCCAGCAAAGTGAGGGGCCAGCCCTGAGGGAAAGTGGCAGAGGGGAAGAGAGAAAACTGTGGTGGGATGCGGCACCCTGCCCTGGGATCCTTGGTGGGGACCCTTATTGGGTCAGCGGGACCAAGGGCATGGCTGCCAGGTCAGCATCATGGAAAAGGCCATGGAATAAGCCCTGGTCACAGAGTCTGCCTCCTTTTGCCGAGACCTGTGGGGCAGCACGAGTGACATCCTACGGCGTGGAGGGGCGCTGGTCCAGGAGGGCTGGCCTGGGCAGTGGTCACTCGCACCCTGAGCTCGAGCCTGCTTTGAGGAGCAGTGCCTGACGGACATCTGCCACTCCCTGCACATTAGTTGAATTAAGTTCCGCCATGACAGGTGCCTCTGGGATGCTGGTCCCTCGGGCTCCTTGGGGTGGAGGCCCGGTGGGCTCTGGGCCGCAGGGCCACTGCGAAGACGAAGGCGGCGAGAGGGTGGGGCGCATCCTCGAGCTCGCACTTAAGTGCCCAGACTGGTCGCGCGCACACCGTGTCCATCAGTCACGCTGCCAGGCGCGTGCACCCGGCTTCTCTAACCTGGAAAAATGTAAAAGCTGGAAACCCCGGGCTCGAGTACCCGACTAGCCAGAGCGTAATACCGACGCGCCTCGCTGAGAGACGGACGCTGTCACCTGTCACCAAGCAGTCTCAGGCTGGGGACAGGAAAGAGCGGGAGGACGGGGCGCCGTGGCGATGGGGAGCCAAGCACCGAATGCGGGCTGGTGGCAGGACAGCCTTGGGGACAGGACGAGGGCCCCATGCCATCACCGGACATGGGCACGGGTGGGGACCTGCAGGCTGCAGTTCGGGGAGGACTTACTTTCCCAGCGGAGAGCTCGCCTCCCCCTTGAATCCTGCTTCAGTTGTGTCGCTGCGACTGATTTCCAGGGGCTCTCCCAGTGACTGCTTTTCTAAAACACACCACACCCCAGGTAGTGTCTGAGGCACCCCGTCCCTCATCTCCCTGGGACACGTGGGAGCCTGCAGCCACCTGGGCTGCCCTGGAACACAGAGGAGGCTGGGGGTAACTCCCACCCAGGGGATGCCGACCCTGCTGGTTCCAGGTCGGGAGTGGCAGTACTGCGTGAGAAGGGGGGTTTAATTCTGCCACAGCGGATGCAGGGGCATAGGCGGTACAGCAGAGAAGGGCACAGTGACCCAAAATGACATCGATGCCTCCTGCCCTGCTGTCCCCAGCCCTGCTGTCCCTTGTCCCTAGGACGCACTGCCCTGTCCACAGTGAGATGAAGGCTCTGCCAGACCCCCGCGACCCAGGGCACAGCTGGGAGCTGAGAGGCCAGGGCTTTGGCATAAGATGATAGTAAAAGACTTTCCACAGAATGTTTGATTTTTCTCTTAAAAAATTATTGAGCAGAGGAAACCCAGCTCTCCTGTTTTTTCACATCTTCATCCCAGACGATTTTTGTGCATACATTTAAAAAAAAAACCTGGCCAAAAGTAAATAAATGCTCTGCATGGTGCCATCTCTGCGTGGCTGCTGGAGTTCTGACCTCCAGGGACACGTTGTAGGGGGCTGAGAAACACCGCCCGTGTCCTCTGCATCTATTATTCGTTCAGTTTATGGATTCCCCATCCTGGTCCAAATTGGACCCAGATAACCTTGCACTAGGAGAATATTAAAACATAGAGAAGTATTAGATGGTTGTGTAGGTGTTTCTACACCTATTAAATGAAGGAGAAACCAAGAGTAAGTCAGAATAACAGGCCAAGCAGCCACCGGGACAGGTGGTGTGGACGCCCCCATATTGCCTCCGATGGACAGAGAACCCCACGAGCCCAGGGCCGCGGCCTCACTACAGCCCACCCGATGGGTCCCGCGGTGCTGAGGACGTCATTCTGCCATCTGTCGCAGGAGCTGGCCTGGATCTGGCAGGGGGGCTGCGGCCCTTCCTGCAGACAGTTGCAATGCCACCTTGTTTCCCACAGAGTTAGGAGAACAAGCACCTCTCTGAGCAGAAGCTTTCGGTTACTCTGAATGCCTCCCCCAGCACTTTGGGAGGCCTTATTACTTCCAGAAAGTGGTTCTGATGATCCGAGTGGATTTCACAGCATCCGCTGTAGGGGGGATCACAAGCGCCAGTTGCACTAAATGGTTTTAAAATCCACTTGTCGTCCCAGTACTCTGTGACACAGGACACTTGAAGCAGGCCTATGGAGGGGACAAAAGCCACTGGGTGGAAGCCACAGGCTGATCAGCTACTTACAGTTGTAGGAATGAGGACGGGCCCAACCAAAAAGCTCCTTCCCTGTGGTTCAGAAACTCCAAGGCGCTGATTACAACGCTGAGCCCACGTCTCCGCTCTGACCTGCCCACCACACTCTTCTCCGTCCCTGTCTCTCCCTCTTTCTATCTCTGTCTCCCTCTCCCTGTCTCTGTCTCTCCCTCTCTTCCTGTCTCTCTGTCTCTCTGTGTATCTATCTGTCTCTCTCTCTGTATCTCCCTGTCTGTCTGCAACAACACCCACTGGGCAGGGTAGAAAGCCCACCCGCCATGATACAGGAGGTCTCTCGGTATAGGGCACATTGATCCCCTGCTGCGATGGCTTCTTCAAGAACCACGCTCCCTGTAGGAATTCCTTGGTTCCAGGAGACGACATTTCTGAGAACTAACACGGTGCTCATTTTTCTGGGGACTGGAAGGTGGGGAGAGGGGAACACATGCAGATGAATGCGACAGTATTTGAGAACCCAAAGCAAAGTGGCAAAGCATAAATTGTAAGAGAGAGACAGAGCAACACCCAGGAGAAAACACCTGCGTGTAAGAACGAGCAGATGGCCCGGCTGTGTCCCGCGCTTATGCTCCAGCACGACGCCCAGCCGGGACCCTGAAGACAGCGACCTGCGGGAGGGGACGCTCAGCCACTGGCATCTATCCGCGACCTGCCTTTGTCTCCTGTCTCCTGGGGCAGCCTCGGTGGCTTTAGAGGACACCGTCCATCCCCGCTGCCTAAGCGTCCACGAGGCTTGCCAGAAGACCCCTGCTTCCACACCCCCAACTGTCCCTACAGCACCCCGGGGCTTAGGAGTCAAGATTCCCCATGTTGTGGAAAGGCATGGAAGTAAGAATAAAAAACACATGGTATAGGTCTAATTCTACCGCTCAGCAGCAATGCAACCTTGGGCCGGTGGTTTATCTTCTCGGAGATCCCTTTCCTCTCCTGTAAAACAACGACAGATCAGAATCCGTCCTGCTGACTCGGGGAGCCACTCAAGCGAGGCAGGAGATGCAAATGCTGTGCACGGCCCCAGTCGCACAGAGACACAGGTGCTCTAGAGACGTGCAGGGCAGCACCGGCCTGGGAAGACCCTGGTGGTCCCGGCCCCTCTGCCTCTCACCAGCTGTTGCCTTCAGGCCAGGTGCCTTTCTGCTCTCGGGCCTCAGTTTCCGCAAGTGGAACATGAAAGTGTCAGATTAAATGATTGCAATATTTCTCTGAAGACTACGATCCCACCAGTCTTTTCTCTGGCTTTCAGGGAGACTTTGTGACGCAGCTCTCACCCCACCCAGAGGCCATGAGGAGGCAGCGTGGCACGTGTTAAGCTCATTAGGTCTGGTTCTACTCATAAGAGAAATGAATCTTCTGGTCCCCACCCCAGCGTCGCTCAACAGGAGGCCGTTATAGAATTTCCTCGGACTTCTTCAGGTTTAAAGAAACTAATTTCCTCATCATTTCCCAAAAAATTCCTCTGACCAGATCTGAGTGATTTGGGTGGCTGCACGTTTTGATGGGCCTGTAAGGTCTAGAGCGCCCCAGTCCCCGGAGAGCGCACAGGCACAGCCGGAGCCAGCTGTCCTGGGCCAGCCTCTCTCCAGAGGGGCAGTGGCCTTCGCTCTGGAAAGCCTCCGGAGGCTTTGCTTTTCCTTCCAAAGAAAATCTTCCAGACCCCACGCCCCTCGAACTGCATGCTGCATTCTGTGTGAGCAGACCACAGAATTTCGAAGCCAGGCAAAAGGCATTCCGGTAACTACTGTTCGGTTTGTGACTCTATTACGAAGTTAGCTTGACATCTATGCTGAAAAGAGTTTTCCATTCACTTCAGACACATTGAAGTCTTAAATAAATGGGTTCCTGGAAGCAAAGGAAAAACACCAGAGTGGTTAAATCCAGAATCAGAACCTGCTTCTCACCTCGTTTACAGGGGACAGCAGCGAAGCCTCTAGAACTCCACATTTCAGAATAGCTGGACCAGAGCTGAGCTCTTTTGCCATCAGCTCTGAGTCGTCCTACGCTTGGGAAACAGACGTCAATGAGCCTTTCCTGCAGGAGACCATCCAGGTCACTTTTGCCGTAAGCTTCCTGTGGGTGTCCTGAGAAGAAACGAGAGGTTGCTTTATCTTCCTCGCAAATCGTCGCTCTGCCCCCAGACATGACAGTCATCAAAGCTGTA
>NW_007727870.1:150179-160493 GCF_000696425.1 Galeopterus variegatus | reverse complement strand
AGCGAAGCCTCTAGAACTCCACATTTCAGAATAGCTGGACCAGAGCTGAGCTCTTTTGCCATCAGCTCTGAGTCGTCCTACGCTTGGGAAACAGACGTCAATGAGCCTTTCCTGCAGGAGACCATCCAGGTCGCTTTTGCCGTAAGCTTCCTGTGGGTGACCTGAGAAGAAATGAGACATTGCTTTATCTGCCTCGCAAATCATCACTCTGCCCCCAGACATGACAGTCATCAAAGCTGTACCCCTGCAGGAGATTCCGCAGCACAAGGGTCCATCCCAGCGAGCTGTCGTTGGGTTGCTAATCTAAGACAGAGGGGAAGGTAGAGCTGCCAGAAGGAACAGCACACAACCATGCTCAAGACCTGCTCACGGATTGGACAGCAGCTTCCGCCACAACAGCTGCCACGCGTCACCTCCTGAGCACTAACACTCCGCAGGACCAAGCTGGAAACCAGCGCAGAGCACTGCCCCGAGGTTAAATCCCAGGCCAGGAAAGTGCGGCCATCCAGAGTCTACCTCCTGCACAGGAGCTCTGGCTGCGACATCTGGCCGGCGCACCAGCCCCTGTGGCACCAGCACATTCAGGCGAAGTCCCAGAGGAGGCCGGGGGCTTCATTCCCCCATGTCAGGTGAAATCTTATGGGAGACAACAGAGGGAACCCGATGGGCCCCCAACCACATCGCAGAAAGCAGCATCCAAATCACTGTGTTCAGCTTCACAGTTTGCTACAAGCACCAACTCTCACACTTAGAACCGGTCCCTGTAGTCAATGACTACAAAGTGACAGTACCCCTGAGCAGTCTACCAGGAATGACACCAAACACACAAACCGCGGCCTCTGGCTCTCTCCACACCCTGCCAGCATTCTCATTTTCCAGTATCTGGGAAGAAATGAATCATCAGAACAGCCGCCAGGCAACCTGCAGTCTCCATCTAAACAAAAGGTTTGCCTACGAATTTCTCCTGCTAAGGTTGCACGGGGTTCCCTAAAGAAAGAACCCAGAGCGCTCATTAATCTCATCTGAGTCAAGGATTCAGGAGCAAACAAATTCTTAAATTCTACAAAGGGCAAAAACACAGCAAGATCAGTGCATATATCATTCAGATGGAAAAGAATTCTCTCCAGATTGCAAAATCTAAAATGCACTGATCTTGCCAGAAAACAATCTGACGCTCTCTCCTGGGGCATATTAGAAGCCGTTAGATCAGAAATGGCACAATAGCCTCCTCTGAAACATACATATATATAGTATATATTTTGAAGTACCCTCACGTGCGTGACTATGTACACACTCACATATATATTTACACACAAGGGTGTATACCTCAAAAAGCTCATGAAAAACTAGAATTGAAAGATGATACAAATCTTTCCACAAACTTTTTGAAGTAGACTTGTGTAAACAAAACTAGAACTGGGGACAGAATCATGGCGTCCTGTGATCTCTCTGTTTGCCGTGAGGGTAGGAGATGTGCGGAGTAAGAAAAGGGAGAAAGGGCATAATTCCTGCAATTTACAGCCGGATTTGTCATCTCATCACCAATCCCGTGACCTTTGATACACACGTTCTATTCGATCACGTTTATTTTATTGGCACCTATTCCAGCTGCCAGGCAAGCTGCCAGGCGGTGCAGAAGGATGTCCCCACGCCAACCTTCAAGTGGCTTACGACGAGCTGTCGGCACCCCCTCTGGTTTTTAAGTGGCAAATAGGTGTGGCCATCCACGTGTCAGCCTGCTGGATGGACAGGAGGAAGCTATCCACGGGACAGCCTCTTCCAGAAGCCTTTCAGGAGGATTAATTACACCCTTCTGAGGGATGTAAAGGGTTCTTCTGACGTGAAAGAAGAGTGAAGCAAGAGGAAAAGGGCGGAAAAAGTGTATCCATTTTACATCGTTTTTTGGTTCTTAAATATAAAGGACACAGAACTAAAGGAGCACACTTGGTTTTATCATCACCTTCCTAAGAAAAAGTCATTGTATTGATTCCAAATCTTACTCTGCACTCTTTCTTATCATGGCAGTTCATAAAAACAGCGACACCAAAGAGGGTCCTCAGAGGGTCCACAGATAAGCCCCTGACAGTGCCACAGAATCAGAGATTTCCCTGGGGAAAGAAGCAAAATGCTAATTCATTTGCTCTTTCTCAGGACCACTGGGAAATCCGTCTAAAGGGACAACAAGATTCCTGAGTGCCACTTCGTGGATACATGCAAAATTCTGTGGTGTTCAATCTATAAGTTCAAGGAATAAGTCTCAGAAGGTGTGTTGGTTGGTTTTTAGTTGCATGGACAGAAAGGAATGGTCCAGACAACACAGTCGTTTGCACCGAGGCATGACTTTCCCATTGAAAGGGGGAACCAACGGGCCCCTAGTTTTAATTATGTAGAAATGCATCTTTTAAAGTAACAATGACATTGAAAAATCTTGTCTCATTAATTAAACTTGGGTACGTTGGGTCTAACAGTGTTCACCAAAATAATCAGAAAATAGTCTTCTAGTAAAGAGCAGCAATTAAAACTTCTCTAATCCCCTAGATATTAACTGACATATCCACCAACAGATGTTAATTTCTTTTTCTCATAGATGTGCACAATTTTATTTCCAGCTCATACATAGCTTCATAACTTGATATGAAGCAAGTCTGCAAACTTGCATAATAAATAAGTAAACCACAATTTTTAAAACTCTATTCTCCCTTCCCCTTACCTTTCGTCATGTGATGGAGCCAGTGAATTTTGTCACCTGCTGCTGGGTCCTCGGTCCATGGCATGAGCCTCTCCCTCTGTACCCAGTCCACAGGAATCTCGCGTGGTGCTTGGTGTAGCAGTGGAAAGGCCCGAGCCCTGGACCGAAGGTTAGGAGCCTCAGCAAGCGGGCCCCTTAGCCCCTCTGCGTCTCAGTTTCCACCTCTGAACAATGAAGTGGTCGCATGAAGTGGTGCTGAGCAGCTTTTCTGGTTTATGGGCAAATAATGATGAGGGTGATAATAGTGACACTCACACCCATGTTTTATAACCAAGGACAGTCACCACCTTTACACTTCTTTTACATTAAGTCCTTTCAGGAACACAGGGAGAAATGTGCATTCCTAGAACTTGGGTGATTTATTCAAGAAAATGTCAGAAAGAAAATTGTCACTGCTTTTAGCCACTAGACACTAGATGTTATTATCTAGGCATATTTGAGATGGATCAACAGAGACATTTCTCCAATGTGTCATTCTGAACTGATGTCATGGACCATGTCCCCAAGTGAGGAGGACTAGGTGATTTCTAGAGTCCTCGGACCAAGTGCAGATGGGCCACTCTGCAGGCTTCAGTGCGTCCTGTAGTAAAAGACCGTTAGTGCTGGGTGGAGGCAGAGAAAGCTTGGTGTGAGGACACCTGCATTGGTGACCTCCATGAGAGCACTCAATTTCAGGTTTTTGAGAGGGCAGATCTCCAGATACCAACTCCTTGTAGAGCATCAGATAGCACTCAGTTATTCGACTGACCAGTTTTCCCCAAATTATTACTCAATAAAGTATATTCAAAGTAGAGAAACAAAATGTACTTTCTGTTAATGCATGTGCTCTGAAAGGAGGCCAGAGCTTCTTTAATACTATTTAAAAGATGTTCCTGTATTTCACGATGTCATTACGAACACTCTCCATCGCTGGGGCAGGCGTGTAGATGAGAAGGTATTGGCATCAGGGTCTGATCACTGTTTGTCCATATTAACTACCATGTACCACTATGTAACTACTAGAAGCTGCTGGTCTACTCTGGAAGATTGTTGGGCAATCTCCCAGTTACATTTACTCACATGTATCTGTCTAACGATCGTCATTTGTCCAGAAGAGAAAAGCAAGCAAACCAAAGCCCGGGTACTGGCAGAGACAGAACCCAAGGCTCGATGGTCCCTGCTTGGTCCAACAGGGAGACTTGGACGCATCTCAGGGTCCAGACCAGCAGGCAAGTCTGGAGCCGCAGGTTCCCTGTGATTCAATTTATTAACATTGTGATGGCTAATTCAGAAAGTGGTTTAAACACCTCTCTCAGACAAGAAATAAAGAGCTAGAACTCTTTTTTCTCTACCCACAAAACCACAGGCATCACTGAATATTAATCTTTTCAAGATGCAGCATTGTCTTCTGAGAGGGAATGACTCTATCAAGGTGTCTTCTTTAATCAAACCCAGATGTAAATGAGGGGTGCACAAACGCCCCACCATGTTTTCATAAAACGGTCATGCTGTGCAACGACTGCTGATCTTCAGATGTGCAGGAGAGAGCGAGTCCTCTGTGATTATGTCCCTGTTACTACGTCCACGTGTGAGAATTCCCAGCTCTCCTGGACCTTAAAGCCAGCTGGAAACCAGTTAAAACTCTGTTTTCTGGATGAGAATAACAAACGCTGTTGAGGATGTGGAGAGAAGGGAACGCTCCTACACTGTTGGTGGGACTGTAAATTAGTACAGCCACTATGGGAAGCAGTATGGAGGTTTCTCAAACAACTACAGATAGAGCCTCCATATGATCCAGCAATCCCACTTCTGGTTATATACCCAGAGGAATGGAAATCTTCATGTCAAAGGGATACCTGCACTCCCATGTTCATGTCAGCTCTGTTCACAACAGCCAAGATATGGAAGCAACCTAAATGTCCAGTGATGGATGATTGGATAAGGAAACTGATATATATACACCATGGAATACTACTCTGCCATAAAAAAGAATGAAATACTTCCATTTGCAACAACATGGATAAGCTTGGAGAAACTTGTGCTGAGTGAAATAAGCAAAGCACAGAGGGATAAATACTGCATATGCTAATTCATATGTGGGAGCTAAGAGAGAAAGAAAGAAGGAAGGAAAGAAAGACCACAGTGGTGCGTTGGACTTGCAGAGGAAGAGAACAATCCTTGGGATACAAAGTGGAGCGGGGAAAAGGGGATGCGGAGGGAGGTCGGGATAATTGGGGGGATAATTGGGTGGGGGATATGGGGTATAATCACAATTGGTGGTGATGGGCATGCTGCCAGTATGGATCTGGCCATCACATCTTAGGCATGAGTGGTGACAATTTGCTTTGTACCCGATGAATATTCATAACCAATAAAAACAAAACAAAATATTTTTAAAAAATAAAATAAAACTCCCTTTTCTGGAGAGAGGAGCCGGAGGGCCCGACAGCGTGTGTGCGGTCTCCCCCTGCTGGAGATGAGAGTTATCGCAGGCTGACGGACAATAAAATAATGATTTTTCTAAACCAGCCCATAAACAGGATAATGGAAAGGGAGATTTATTTTAAATATAAATTAAATGGTTGCCCATTGTCTTCCTCTCATTGTTTTTAAAACTTTTCAGCATGATGTTATTTTATTTGCCATCAAGGTTTGTTGCTTTGTTTTTATTTTTTTGATCACGATACAAACCTATATTGATATGAAAAGAGGTCCCTGACGTATTGAGTAAAAAAAAAAAAGAAAAGAAGGGTAACAAAATAGTGTGCCTACTATGCTCACTTTTAACAGGACTTGCATATTTTCCTGTGTTTGTGCATAAAGCCAGGTCTAAGAATGTGGTCGTCAAAGTGTAAATGAAGGTCATCCCTAAGTGGTAGAATTTCTTCCACAAATTATTTTGCTTGACATCTTCGTATGAGTATGTATTATTCTTCTGAACAATAGAAAATTTTCATTTTAAAAAATTAGACTATTTTTTCAACCATCACTTGTCCTAAATATTTAGCTCCAGATAATCAAGCCAAGTATTCTGCTGGAATGTCCCAACCTCTGCAGGCCAGTGAAGCGGGGACAGGTCGCAGGATCCTCAGTCTCTCCTGCCGCTTCTGACTCATCATCACCAGGCCGGGTACCTGCAGCCTGGCCCTGCGTCCTGTGTCTCATTTATGGTGCAACTGACCTCCCGAATGTTCCTTTGCCTTCTAATCACCTGCAGAGAAAATGAGTGACTTGAAACAGAATAGGCATGGACATAGAGACACAAATCTCAGCGAATAACTATAAAACATTAACAATTTTGACTTTTTTATCCATCTTAGTGAATATAATTCTAATGAACTTCATCAGAGAATGAATAAACATGTGTCCTAAAAACAAAGCAACAACTAAGTCACAGAAGTCCTCCAAGTTCAGTTGGACACCTTCGAGGTAACTAGACACACCACAAGTGTCCTGGGGCAGAGGCGCCACAGTTCTGGGCAGGACAGAAGGGGAGGTGACTGACTGGCCCAAGCTCCGACATCTCAGCAGGGAAGGCCCTGGGGGGCACCTCCCGCCATGTCCCCCTCATGGCCGCTCCAGACATGGAGTTACCCCTGCTGGGCTGTGACGCCTGGAGTTCACCTTGTCCCCAAGAGCCGCGCCCATCTGCACCTTCCTTGTCTCCCCCCACCCTGTCCCTTTTCTAGTTGTTTCCGTCAGGCTGGGCATCATCTCTCAATTGCTCCCTACCTGGAAATCAGTATCTGCCTCACAGTAAGGTGTGATAAGTGCCCCTCCCCATAAACTGTCAAGTAAAACCAGGAAAGCACCATGCCTAAGACACGCTGACGAATGCCTTCCGTTCTTCCCGCCACCTGTGCCTCATGGGAACTCTTGGACCCCCCGCATGCCTGGAATTGAATTGAGCAGAGTCTGTGGCACATCACAGCAGGGTGTGGGGGCACTGTGAAGAGGGGCGGACAGGACAGACAAAGGCCTGGATTAAGGACTCATGCCAGCCTCACTCCAAAGACTACACACATGCCTGAACGGGGCCACTCACTGAGAGGGGCCCGATGGGGACTCCGCTTCTCCACCCAGCAGCCCTAGAACGGTCTCATTTCATCAGTGCACGCTGGCCTTGAAAATGGCGGCAACATCAAAATGTTGTGTGCTTGGGATTTGCTCGAAGACCAAATGGAGTCACTGCCAGTGTCACTTCAGGTGTGGAGGGAAGGAGAGCTGGGGGTTTGGGCATCTGTCCTGCCAGAGCTGTCAGAGGATGTGAGACTGCGATGGCCGGTCAGATCAGCACCGCCGGGAGGAGTCTTTTTCACTTAGAGGGTGACTCCGAACGACAGCCAAAAGGTGGAAACAACCCAGTGTCCATGGACAGATGAATGTATAAACAAAACGTGGTGTACCCCTACAATGGAATATTATTCCGCCTTAAAAAGAAAGGAAATTTGGACACATGCTACAACATGGAAGAACTTGAGGACACTGTGCTGAGTGATACAAGCCAGTCACAGAAGGACAAATCCTGTATGACTCCACTTATGTGAGACCCTAGAGTAAGCAAATTCATAGAGACAGAAAGTAGAATGGTAGTTACCAGGGGTGGGGGGAGAGAGAAATGGACAGTGACATGTTTAATGGGGACAAAGTTTCAGTTTTGCAGCATGGAGAAGTTCTAGAGATGGATGTACTGACTGCTAATGAACTGCACACTTCAAAAATGGCTAAAGTACTAAATTTTATATGTTTTACTACAAGGAAAGAAAATTTAAGAAGTGACTCCAATACAGCACCACCTGCAGACCACACAGTCCCCTGCATGAGGGCGTCACCTCCAGGACAACTCCCGTTTCTTCCTGTGCATGTCATAAAAGCTCTTTAGTGGTACATAAATAAAGTGATTAAAAGCCAGGCCTAGAGTCTTAGGAAATGCTGCAAAATATAAACCTCACCAGAGAATTATCTTCCATTCCTTGGCTGCTACTCAAAGGCGACCTCTCAGTAAAATTTAGAGCTGAGTGTCCTCTCGGTGAGTCTCTCTTTCAATCTCATCATTTCATGCATCAGAAGTAGAAGCCCCGATACACCAGGTGGCCTGCTCAAGGCCCCCCAGGTTCTGGTGTCAGACCTATAGCTGGGACCTGCTAGTTCCCAGCAGTGAGCTCTTCCCACAAGGCTGCAATAAAAGGATGGTTTTTATTCCTTTGTACATTTCATATTTGCTGAGCTCCACTATGTGGGTCAAACTGCCATAGCTTTGGGGATCATGTAGTTGTTTTGTTTTGGTTGTTTTTCTCCAAAAAATTAAAATCTAGCTGGAGAGGCAAAATGCTCATGGAAGAGTTAAAAAAAAAAAAAATCAATGCCAAATGCCAGGTAAGGTGTTACAGTCCAAAAGTACTGTATTATTCAGAAAGTAGAGACATTTGGATTTGGAAGGGGAGGGCATTCTGAGCTCGGGTTATAACGCCAACACGAGCTCAGAGGTGGAAATGAGATGCCTGCTTTTAGAAAGACCAGATGTACCTATGCTGAGACTTCTGATTAGGAGATTCATGTAATGATACAATGTTTCCATGCCTTCAATTTGTGGCTATATAATGATAGACCACGTTAAATGGCCTTAACTTATTTTATATTTTATCTTATGAATTAACACAGAGTAAAATGTACTTGTTTTTGGTGTATAGTTCTATGAATTTTAATGCACCTAGAGAAGCATGTAACTACCACCACAATGAGGATACATCACCCCCAAAACCTCCCTCTTACATTTGACTTGTCTGCAGTTTTTAGTGATTATGGACTGAGCTACTATAAACATTCGTGTCCAGGATATTGTGTGAACGTAAGTTTTCATTAAAACTTAAATTGCTTTTCCCTGAAAAGATTGGTGACCAATATATTCATTATAAAAAAATAATCACTTCCAAAAATATATCATTTCTCTTTTATCACTCAAAGCAGGAAATGGGATTGCAGGTAGTTCATGGTTACTTTTTAAGAAACTGCCAAATTGCTTTACAGAGTGATATTTTGCATTCCCACCAGCAATGCATGAGAGTTCCAGCTGCTCCACATCCTAGCCAACACTTGGAATCGTCAGTATTTTTATTCCAGCCATCCTAGGTGTGCAGTGTTATCTCCCTCATGGTTTTGATTTATATTTTCCTAATGGCTGATGTCATTGAACTCTTTTCATGTGCTTATTTGCCTTTCCTACATCCTCTTTGGTGAAGTATTTATTCAAGTGTTTTGTTCAATTTTTAGCTAGGTTGTTGATTTCTTCCTGTTGAGTTTTGAGAGTCCTTTACACATGTGGTTTCCAGTTAACTGTCATTTATGTGATTTGCAAATATTCAGTCTGTAGCTTATCTTTTCACTCTCTTAAAAATGCTTTTTGCAAAATATACATTTTAAATTTTTATGAGGTCCAATTTATCCATTTTTGTTTCTTTTATGGCTCATGCTTTCAGCATCAGGTCTAAGAACTTGTTGCCTACCCCCAGATGTCCTATATTTTCTCCTAAATTTCATAGTACTACATTGTAGTTAGAGATTGATGATCCATTGGGGTTAAATTTTGTATAAGATGGAGATTGGGGCTGAGGTTGATATTTTGCATGTGAATTTCCAATTGTTCCAACATCAATTTTGAGAAGCAAATTCTTTCTCCACTGAATTGTCTTTGCACCTTTGTCAAAAATCAATTGGTTGTACTTGTGGGTCCATCTGTAGACTCTGTTCTGCCCATTCATCTCTGTGGCTGTCCTTCCTCCAACACCCCACGTCACTACCACAGCTACACAGTGAGTCTTAGAACTAGGTCACGCACTTTCTCTCATTTTATTCCTTCTTTTCATGGCTGTTTGACTATTTCAGTTCCTGTACTTTTACATATACTTTTAGAACCGGTTTGTCTGTATCTAAACAAAATCCTGCCAGAATTCAAATTGGAATTGCATTAAAAATATAGATCAGTTTGGGAAAAGAATCAACATCTTTATGAGTCTTCCAAACCATAAACATAGTATGTCTCTCCATTTATTTAAGTCCTCTCTGGTTTCTTCCACCAGCATTTTCTAGTTTTTAGTTTAAAGATCCTGTATGTGTTTTGTTAGATTTATACCTATTTTGTTTCTTTGATGCTGTTATACATGACAGTATTTTTAAAATTTCATGGTCTTTTTTAACTGTTCATTGCTACTATAGAGATATATGATGATTTAAATGTCTTTTTAGTAAAAGGTTATTACATACAACTACACCATAACAATACAGTTATAACTATATGACCACCTCAAATGATCTGTGTAACTGGTGATTTATAGCCAAAAAGTCCCAAAGTCCTAGTTCACTCACTCTTCAATGCATCTGTTACAAAAAATTTGTATGATTCATGATAATTGTTCTATTTACTTAAGATCTATTCTATGTATTAGGTTTTGTACTAAAAGCAATCTAGAAAATCTACATGTTAATTTGGCAAATAATTTATGCTTACTACATATTTAGTTCTGTGCTAAGGGCTTGCTAAGTTGGTATATCAAATGCCTTTTTCATGAACAGTTCTGATCCCTGACTTC
>NW_007727870.1:145291-149494 GCF_000696425.1 Galeopterus variegatus | reverse complement strand
GCAGTGAGTCATTTAAACAGTTTCCTGGCCTGTCTGTTTTGTTTTTAATTCTTAATTTCACACTCACTCTCTTGTTGGAGGAAAAGAACTTGCACGGCTGGTTAGTGGTGGGTGAACAGAGCTGGTCGGCAAGCCCAGAGAGGCACTGGGTACAAGAAAAGGTGATACAGGAGGGTCAGAGGACTGTTTAGGTTCTTGTAACGTCTGCAGAGAGAACAAGTAAAAATAAGAAGAATCAGGGGTTTCAACGATGACTGCAAGTGCTCCTGCCCTGACATCTTCAAGTTCAAACGCTCACAGCATCTGCCTCTGAGGAAACCAAGCATGATAGCAATTCCCCATAATCCCTCTACGTGTGGGGAGCTGGGATCCCCAGTAGACAGGGAAGTTCATCAGAGTGCCAGGCACGTGCAGAACGAGCGCAAACCGTACTCCTGCCTAAAACAGTTTACGGTCTAATTGGAAACGAGATAGTGGCTAAAAAACAGAAGCACAAAGCAAGGAAAAAGCAATTCAGGGATAAAATATGAGGTGCCCGTTATTTAAAAATCTAGGGAATAAAGCTTGATCATTCTTTCATCCATTAATTCATTCAGAAGCTCCCAGGCAGGAATTTTGTGTGTTTTGCTTTTGCCATGTTTGCAGAATGTGCACATGCTGGCCCCTGGCCTTTAGTTAGGAATGAATGAGGTCCAGTGTGAGGCATCAAAGCTGTGTCACAGCCCAGTGCAGCACAGGAACATGCAGCGCACAGTGGTGGCACGTGCTGTCTCCACAGCTCTGCCAATGAGGGAGGTAGGAGTGAGTGGCACAGAAAACAGGTACCGAGTCTGGCCAGGGAAGCCAGAGCTAGCACGTGCAGGAGACACATGAAGGGACAAGAGAGCAGTGGGTGCCAGGGTGTGGCCCAGGAAGGACAGATGCCCAGTAAGGAAGGGGGGGGAGCGTTGCCGGTGGAAGCTGTCAGGCCCTACACCTAGGCTCATTCTGTGCACGAGATCCCATTCTGTGGGCTGGACATTAGCAAAGGAGAGAGATGCAGGCCCTTATTTGTGCTTCAGAAAGCTTGCTCTGACTGCAGTGGGGACAAAGGCTGGGGAGGGCAGGGGGTGGGCATAGAGTAACAGACAGAGATCACTTAGGAAGCTGTGGCCAGAGGTAGGGCAGGGAGGACGGAGGATTTAGGGCTTCACCTTGAAGGTGAGCAGGGCATGGAACATCACAGGGAAGCAGGTGAGCTTTTTTTTAATGTCAGTGAAAAATGATGAATGCAAGAAATAGTTCAAAGAAGATTTGTTAACTGTGGAACAGGGAAAGTAGCATGAGGAAAGAGACAAGGTAACAGCGTGGTTTCAGACCTGACAGTTGGGTGTGTGAAGAGTGCAGTTGTGACCTGTCATAAATCCCCATAAGCAGCAACTAAGTGCCCAGGGGTGCAGAGCACTTTGCAGATATTGTCCCTGTAGCTCTGCCGTGCAGTTACCACCTGTTGAATTCCAACCATTCAGTGCATTGTCATAAATTCCAGAGAAGCACACTGTAGACTTTGTGGTGGCAAACTGTCTTTTGAATGAGGAGTCTTCCCAAATAATGTGCACTAAGCTGAGACGACGGCAGCAAATGCTCCTGCTGATTTCAGCACATGGAACTGATTTGCTTTAGCAGAATTCCCTGCAGACTGCCAGGCTGGAGCTCCTCTGAGCTCCTCTGACCTGCAGAGCATTTCCTGCTTTAATTTGCTCCTGCCCAGAGGCTCAGGTTCTTCCCATGCACAATATTTACATCCAAGAGGGTGCTGGGAACAGCAGTGAGGGAGAGAGAAACCGACAGTCAATTTTGCAAGCTCCTCCTGAGGTCCCTTCCCGCTGCTTTTCTAAATGTCATGTTGTGGAGCCTCTTATTAAGTGCTGCTGCAAGTGAGCCTCCTCCCCCACGGAAACTCGGCTGGCAGTGACCGTCTTTGTGCTGCTGGCCCTCGTTGCATGGTTTGTGTTTACTGCCATCGGCCTTTTGCAGTTGAGAGCCGAGGAGGGAATGCTGGAAGCCTGAAGAACAACACGTTCCCTCTCCTCCTCCTCTCGGAGTCTGTCCTCTTTCCTGCAAGATGAACCACGCTAGCAGCACCTGTCATCTGGTGCCTTCTATGCAGTATTTACTGACCTAGAATGTTCTGGTTCTGCTGATGAGGAATCGGCCCCTCCCGCACACCCAGCAGCTCTTCCCACCCTTCTGACTCAGGACATGGAAGTGATCGCCTCACACAGAGCAGACCCCGGGACCACTGTGGCCCCTGAGACATCTGTGTTAAGAAACAGTCTGGCTCACGTTAAGCAGCCACTTCAGAGCTAGTGAACTGATCTGTCCTTTACTATCGTGGGTTGTTTTGTACGTAATTCCTGAGCATTTTCCTTTATCAAACCAGAAGCCTGGGGGTAAAAATTCTTTTTCTCTCAGTGCTTTGCTTAACCTGCCTGTCTTAGATGGAACTGCTCTTAAATTACCTTCAGTTCCATTTACACAACTGCAGGAGAACCGGATGCTGACTCAGTGGTGGAAATAGCTACCCCACAAGTTGCAGTTATACAACCAAATATGCTGGCGCCAGTTCCTACACCTGTGTCAAGTCCTACACCTGTCTCAGGTCCTACACCTGTCTTATGGCACGCCAGTGGCTTTCTAGCATTATTCAAACAAACAAACAAACAAACAAAACCACCCAGATCCACAGAGTAGAGATCCAGCTTCCCCGCAGAGGACGAGGCCCAGGGCGGAGGCCTTGTCCTGAGCTGCTGCACCTCTCTCTCTTCCAGGACTCACACCACGCGGCAAGAACTACCCACTACGGCTCCCTGCCCCAGAAGCAGCACGGCCGGCCCCAAGACGAAAACCCTGTAGTCCACTTCTTCAAGAACATTGTGAGTGATGGTCCGCAGGGGAAGTTGAAATTGTAAGAGCACTGGGGGTCGCTGGCCTTAAGCCCCATGGGAGATGATACATCCACGGATGACACTGTGATCCTCCGCCGGGGTGAGGCTGGCCATGGGAACTCATCCCCATGCCTGATCCCAAATTCCAGGCCGGTGCTTCCAAAGAGCATCTGCCACTTCCTGAACTGAGTGTCCAACAAAGAGTTCGCTTCTTCTGCGGCCAGGTGACCCATGAGACAGAGGATTTAAAAGCACAGGCTTTGCAAAACTGCAGACAGTAGAAAGATCAGGGGTTGCCAAGGGTCGGGGGAGGGAGGGATGAACAGGCAGAGCTCAGGGCACTTTTTGGGCAGGGATACCACAATGCTGAACACAGGACATACATTTGCCTAAACCACAGAATGCACAGCACAGAGAGTGAACGCTTATGTGAACTATGGATTTTAGTTAATAATAACGATGTATACATATTTGTTCATCAGTTGACACCAATGAACTGCACTAATGCAAGATGTTAATAATAGGGGAAACTGCAGGGTATATAGGAACTCTAATGTCTGCACATGAACCTAAAACTGCTCTGTGAAACAGTGTTTAAAACAAGAACAAAGTTTTATCTAATTATGAGATTTCAGTGCAGCACACATTCAAGCTAGTATTTTGCGTGTTGATGAGTGAGTTTTAGGAGCCACAGGCCCAAAAGCATCCCCTTTGAGTCTGTGTCAGCACACTTTATTGCCAACCCCTGAAGGGCCACAGGTGAAGTGACGGTCACCGTCTCCATCAATGTGCTACAGGAGTGTTACAGGAACCCCTGCCAAGATGAGCCAGCTGCCTGGTGGCAGAGCCTTGGGCACGTTTTCCATTCTCTCAAACATGTTCTGAGTGTTCTGGAAGATCCGTACAGTCCTGAATATTTCCAGATTCTCAGGTCCTGTATTCCTCATTTAAGTAGGTCAGAAATGGGTAAGCCGGGTGGAAAGTGGGTGGCTTCCTATACCCAGTAGATGCCAGCCACCCTCAGTGGACGTGAGCCAGTCAGGAACTAGAGGTGATAACATGAGCCCCTCAGAAAGAGTCAGGGCTGCTCTGAAGGCGGGAGACAACCACAACCCACCCTTCCCCATGTGTCTTTCAGGTGACACCTCGCACACCACCTCCATCGCAAGCAAAGGTAAGACCTGTGCATGTTTTCATTAATCTCCACTATAGACCTTCCCCCAAATCCTGAAATGTACCAAAAAAAAAAAAAAAAAAAAAAAAAAAAAAAAAAAAA
>NW_007727870.1:139863-144243 GCF_000696425.1 Galeopterus variegatus | reverse complement strand
GCTGCTGCCAGCCGTGGGATGTGGCCGGTGCTGTGTTGTTGGGTTGCGTTCGTGTTCTTTCCTCACTGGTCACCGTGTCATTCTTTCTCTTTCTCACACAGGGGAGAGGACTGAGCAGATTTAGCTGGGTAGGTGACAAGCGCGTCTCCATTCGGCTTCCTCTTCCTTTCTCGTCCTCGCAGCCGCTTGACTTCCACGCTCTGCTCTGTTTCAGTCGCTTAACGGTCCCGCCTTTTCTTGCCTGTCAGGCTGGTTTGCCCACAGCTGTAAACGGGCTGCTTTCTCTCCTGGAGGGAAAACAGAGCTGGCTCCCCTCTCTCCGGGTCACCCTCTCCTGCTTCCACGCCCTGGTGACCCGGGCACTGCGGGCCGGACGCCTTTCTTCCCAAAGCGTCCCTGGCAGACGCTGCTGCTCTCCTTCCCAGGGAAGAGCCCACACCATGTCTGACAAAATTTCTAATGTCTTTCCAGTACAACTGACATGAAAAACAAGTCCCACAAGTCTGCATGTGGAGCTGAGCTAATTGACCCGTGTAGAGAATCTCAGGTGCTGAAATTTTGTTGAGGAAAAAAGCTACTGCTAATGAAAAGAAAAAAAAGTTAAATTCAGTTACTCAATTCATAGCTATCCTGTTAATCAAAAAGATTTTGGTTTTGTTATAAATTGAGTAACTGAATTTAACATCTTTTTCTTTGTGTTTACTAAAACTTAGATATCAAGCCATCCAGGAAAACCTCCTTAGGAATTTTAGGATTTTTAACACAGAGAGCAAAGTTTTGATGAAGGTATAAAGTGGCTAATTTGTTCACTGTCTGGAGCATGCATGTGAGCCAGTTTAGAATGCCTGCAGTTGAGCCTAACCAAGCCTACTGACGCCGGTTACTAGCAAATATCAGATATGGTTCTTATTTTATAAAAATTATAATTTTCAACATAAAATGGAGGAATACTCACCAACCTATCGGCCAGGGATTGCGTCTGTCTCAGAAACTGCAATGTCTTCGGCTGTAGAACAGAGCCTGCCCGTGCGTGCTGCTCGATTAATAAGCATCATATAAATGAATGAGGGACTTTTAAAAAAAACCAAAACAGAAAGTGGGAGGGACAGAAAGAAGGAAGAGGGAGAGAGAGAGGAATCACTTGAGAGAGACATAGAGGAAAGATCCATAAAGTTCCGGGGTCTCTCCAACACATTATTACATTGAATTACGAACTAAGATATTTGCTGAACATTTTATACAAATACATATGGGGCCTGCTTTTCCTGAACTAATGAATCTGCAAAAAGATGACAATAATGAAGGAAAATTACAAGGACTAGTGCTCACAGCTAATTAATTTTTGATTTTCTGTGCCAGCAGGAGACAAAGATGATATTAAAGAATAAAATGTCTTTTTGACCCAGAGATCTTATTTTAGCTACTCCTTCATCTGCCTCTTCATTTTCTAGGAGTGGACTCTGGGCTTTATGCAAAATCATCACTGCATGTGGAGGGATGAGACACTCCAAACCCAGCTCACAAGAAAGATCTCCGCATTCCTTTCTGCGTTTCTCCATGTTTGATACTACTAATGTTCGTTGATTTTTTTTTCCAAAGCAAAATCCTTCTCTGTATTTTGTTGGCTTGTCTGTCTGTTTTCCAGAACTACAGGACTGTCTATTCAGAGGGTCAGGATGTACCACTTTCTTTTTCTAAACTATGTTGTATGTTTCCTGGTAAATTCTAGACTGTCCAAGGATAAAAGTGACCAAGAATTTGGAAGGAGGAAAAGTCAAGCAGATGGTTAATCTGAAAGCCAATCCCTGAATTTAGTTCTCAGAAGCTTTTTATCTTAGGAGAAAGCCAATAGAGTAAGACAGATGACCTCGCACTCGCACGGGCAGTTTCAGGACTGTCTGTCTGTCTGTCTGGCGCAGTACTCCCAAGCTGTCCTCTGCTCCTCCACGTGCCATGGAGAGCACGCGACCGTGGAAACCTCTGGGTGCAATGGCAGCTCTCCTTTAGTATGCGGTGCTTAGACCTTCTGTGCCACACATCCCCATCCCTTACCCCACCTGATACCCTTGCACCACATTTTCACATAGAAGTGGCCGTCTGGGTCCTGGGTGTCCAACCTTCATTCCCAAGCACAGGCTGAGTGAGAAGGAGACTTCAGAAGTCGCTCGTGCGGTGCGAAGTGCCTGGACAGATGGCCCTGAGTCCAGGGAGGTAGTGCTGGAGAGCTTGAACTTTCGGATCCCTTCTCCAACACCTCCAGAATAAAGGGATGGGTTAAATTGTCTCTCAAGAGACTTCCTGCTCTAAAATGCTTTTATGAGATTAGGAAGGGTCTGTAGGCTGATGGGGAATCAAGCAGGACAGGGTTTGCTTTTGTTTACCAGACTCTTTAGGAAAGGACTGTGCAGAGAGTCTCCCGTATCTTTTGGGGAAAACATAAAGCAAAATCTGGACCCTGTCTTTTGAGTAGAGGTCTGTGAGGCAAACAACTTTCCTGAAAAGCTAACAGCCTGCTTAGCCCTCCATAGACATTGCACCTAAGCTTGGGAGACCCTCTGCCCCAAAATATCCACACTCATCAGGTCTAAATACCCTCATCAGAGCTTCTCCTGCTCCTTTTTCATGTTTGGTGGAAGTTCTCATTTGAAAATAATTTTTATTAGAAATTAAACTGGTCCTGGGACATGAGGGCTCTTCACACTTCCGTAATCACTTGCCATTGCTAAGTCCCATGAGGAAACTTCCATTCCTTTCCTGAAGTGAGAGAGGGGCTTCTGGGGCAGCTGGAGGCCTCGGTGCAGGGTGGCCTGCCCCTCCCCGGTGGCCACCTCCCGAAACGATGGCATGTGTGGAAATGCAGGGCTTGCAGGCTCTGCTTTGGAGCCTATCTCTACTAACTCATCGTATTCGCACATGACCCAGTAAGGAAGGGACCATCATTATCCCCATTTTATCGACGAGGAATCTGAAGCTCAGAGAGATTCTGACACTTGCCCGTGGTCACACAGCTAGGAAGTGGGGGAGCTGAGATTCCACCCAGTTGTCACAAGGACATGACTGCCCCTCACGCACAGCCGCAGGGCCTTGCCCCCAGGGCTACTCTCTGCCTCTGTCAGCAGCCCAGGGTGCCTGGTAAGGACCCTGGTACCCGTTTAAGCCACGGCAAAGGGAAGCTGATGCCTGGTCACTCTTGGGAGAGGTTTCTCTAGACCAGAGAATTAAAAATCTTGTCTTTACCCTTTAGAAAATGTGTGAGCCTTGAAATTTCACTAAGTCCAGAGACTCTCGGTCCTCCAGGTCCTAATGACAGCAGAACAGATGTGAACAGAATCCAGTCTGGGCCAAATAACCAGAGAGAAATCCCGGGAATCGGAGCACCACATTCTCCTGGCCCCGGGACCCCTGGGGCCTCTGGGCCCCTTCCTCCCCACAGTGCAGGCAGAGGGCTCTTTACTGCAGTTGCCTGGTATTTGCTCCTCTTCTCTTGAAAACCCCGCAGCAGGAAAAAGGTAAGCAGCTGTCCCACGATTTCCAGCTTAAGACAAGTGTACTTGGGCCACAGATCACACAACAAAGCCTCAGCTCCAGCCAGACCCTTCTCTCTTTTTGGGCGACACCCTGATAGTCTCAGAGAAAGGCGCCTTCTGCACCCTCCTGCTCTTAACTCGGTACTGGCCTGTGCTCCTGAGAGCCACCAAGGCCGCTTGGTGGTATGGGTCCTTCCTGGTGACCCTGGTGGCAGCTGGGGTGTGGGGGCTGAGAGCTCTCTGGTCTTTTCTTGCAGGGGGCCGAAGGGCAGAAGCCAGGATTTGGCTACGGAGCCAGAGCTTCCGACTATAAATCGTCTCACAAGGGACTGAAGGGGATCGATGCCCAGGGCACGCTTTCCAAAATCTTTAAACTGGTAACGTAACCTCCTGAAGGTGGGCAACATGTGGAAATGTGCTGGGCGGGTGGGGCCTCCACTGCTGGGGACCTGCAGCCCCTCAGGCCTTACCTGGGGATTTGGCAGTGTGGAGGTCTCAGGCCAAATTGTGCCCCAGAACAGATGCCGGGGGCTGGAAAGTGCCTCAGTCAAAGAAAAATATATTCCGATCCCCCAGCTCAGCCCAGCCAGAGCATCAGGCCAATCCCCTCCCCCACCACAGCTACCATGCACCAGGCTGCTCTCGGGATACCCATGCTGGGCAGTGCTGACCTGCCTCCTACACAGCTTCTCTCAAAGCTCATATACAGCAGCAGGTGTTTTCCTCAAGGGCTGCTGCTGAACCCAGTGGTCCAAGCCCCCTGGGAACTGGAAGTCGGGGGTTGCGGGGGGTGGCACTGACTCTGATTCCCAGTTGGGCCCAGCTGGACCCAAGTTTACCATTGAGCCAGGAA
>NW_007727870.1:134208-139215 GCF_000696425.1 Galeopterus variegatus | reverse complement strand
GGGGGGAGCCCCCAGGAAACAGCAGGAAGGATGCTGGAGCCACGCAGACCAGGCCAGTGCAGGTCGATGTCTGTTAGCTCCGTGGCGCCCAGCCCCGGCCTCTGTGAGACTCGGTTTCCTCATCTATAAAATGGGGTAATGCACAATGACAGCATTAAAGTAAAAGGTGGTGATGAATCCAACAGGGACATCAGCTTGGGGCTCAGGTCACTCAAGTAGGCAGGAGCTGTTATTAGAGCTGCTGGCGATGTAAACCGTGTGCAGAAAGCCCCTCACTCTTAGAAGCCTGCTCAGATTGGGCAGAGGGAGCAGGTACACCCTCAGGCCCCGACAGTGCAGTGGCGTCTTAGGCTTCCCTCCGGAAGGCCACAGGGTGGGGTCTTTTGGCAGAAGTGGGGCAGACACCGTGGCCCAGCTCTACTCTGAGCCGAATCCCAAGCTCTCCCTGAGGAAGTCCACCCTTGGGCCAACCACAGAGCCCCACGCCATGGAGGGGACACTGTGTGGGCAGGGACTCTGTGCTCCTGGGCCCACGGGCCATTACCCCGCATAGGGCAGGGCCATGCCTGCAACTCTGTGCAGACGGGGCAGGGGCAGTGGGGCCTATATGGCCTGCTGAGAGTTGGGAGGCTCCATCTCTCCCCATTTCAGGGCATGGTTTACTTCTAGACCAACGCTCGAGTGTGGAGAGAGGCAGCAGTTACTGAGATTTCTGAAGAAGTCCCTCTTGGGTTCGCTGACCTGAAAGGTCACAGGCCCTGGGGGCTGGACTCCCTGAGAGCCTGGGGCAGGGACCAGCTGAAGGTCCTTGCTATTTCCAGAGGCAGAGGCCTCAAGACCAACTGAAGTGAAGGTTGCTCCGGGCTCCTGGCAGATGCAGGGCAAGCTGCCCTGAGCAGCTCCACACAGCCCAGGGAGGCAGGAGTCCAGGCTGGCCATGCGGCCAGTGCACCGGCTGAGGCCTCCCAGGTGCTCTCGGGTCTGCAGTTCTGCCCACAGGTACTTACTGAGCATCAACTGTGTGCTCTCTGAGGTGCTGGGGACACCAGAAGCAGCACAGATGACATCCACAGCCTTACAGAGGAGCTTGTGGGCTGAGGCCTCCCAGGTGCTCTCGGGTCTGCAGTTCTGCCCACAGGTACTTACTGAGCATCGACTGTGTGCTCTCTGAGGTGCTGGGGACACCAGAAGCAGCACAGATGACATCCACAGCCTTACAGAGGAGCTTGTGTTCCAGTGATGATCGTGAGGGGTGGAAAATCAGTAAAACAAATTCTATATTAGAAAAGGCAAGGAAAAGGCATAGTGAGTCACCGTGTGTAGTGTGTTGCAGAGGTGGTCAGAGTGCCAGGTGGCTGGCCAGGGAAGGTCTCGCTGAGCATGGGACATTTGGTGAAGACTTGGAGGAGCTGAGGAGCCAGCCATGCACGTGTGGGGAACAGCATTCCAGGCAGAGGAACAGAATGGGAAAAGGGCTCGGTGGGGGTAGGAGAGGGAGGAAGGGGCACAGTGACTAGCTGGTGCAGGAGGAGATGAAGTCAGAAAGGCAGGGGGACTCCCCCACCTTCCTAACAGCCTTGACTCTGAATGGGGGTCAGGGCACCAGGGGGCTTCTGGAAGAGAGTGACTGGTGTGACCTACATTTTAATGTTGAAATACCAGTCACATCTCTGGCAGAGACCAGCGAAAATGGTGACTGGATTTGGAGTTCCCTGGCTGGATCCTAAAGAAGAGACCTTGGGATGTAATGGCCACATGTCGGGGCTGTGGAACGTCTCAGGACCTCCGAGCTGGGAGGGGAGCCGGGACGAGGTACAGCACCGCCGGGCACGGTGGCTGCGGGGCGGGTTCCCATGCCGCCTGGCACCTCCACGGGAGCACTGTTCATCCCCGCGGCAGAGGCAGGTATTCGTGGCTGTAGACTGTCGCGGGATATACATTGTCTACACAGATGTTCCCGCTTACTTTTCATGAGAGTAACAAGCCAGGCAGCTGTTTGCACTCAGTCTGGATCCGAATGGGGAGATCCATTCCCTTGCTTGATAACGGCGCTGAGAGGAAACAGCAACCACAGGAATAACTACTTACAAGGTTCTCCTCAGCCAACTTCCCCAACCTGAAGAAATGCAATAAGGGAGACAGATGCCAGCAAAGGAAAGAGAGCTCCCCCGTCAGGACAGAAGTGAAACTCATGATGCCTGCAGCGGCCCCTGGACAGAAAAGCAAATCACGGGAGAGCTCGTTTTTATCTTTTGTGGGTGGGAGATTAACATCCCTGGAGAATATCCCCCACTGGTAAGGGAAACCCCATTGGGCAGGTGGGCCAGGGTGTCCTCTGTGCCCAGCTCCCAGACACCGAGCTCGCACCCGGTGCTCCGCTGTCCCCACCGCTGGGGTCGGGTGCTGCGGAAGGCGTTCCAGGATTCCTCCTCCACGTCGTCGTTTTACCTCATCCCTCAGCCGGGGATGGCCGCATTTTCAGGAAAGCGTGAGTTTCTGTAGATTTCATGTTTTGGATGCTCTTGGGGAGTGGATGAGAACAGGACCATCACCTTTGCTCATTCTGCTCCTGGGGACCCCCGCTGGGCTCACAGAGGCAACTCAGTCTCACAGGAAAGGGTTCTTTCATAGGTGGCTGGCTTATATCCCCCACTGAGATCCACCCACTGAAAGGCAGGGCCCACGCTTCTGACCAGTTCATTGCCCCATGGCACCAAGCTCTGGGACGCCCATGGTTGGGCCTCAACCAGTACAAATGGCCCCTCAATGCAAACCATCGCTGACCTGCAATCTCTGCCTTATTTATGTATGTTTTCTAATTGGCTTACAAAACACCAAGGTTTTACAATTTATGGGGGAATGACTTCGTCTGTAACACGCGTACTCATTGATGTGCTTACCTAATCTTTAATTCAACATATCCACTGAGTCAACTGTGCGGGGTGCGCTCTGCTCGCCATTCAGGACACACAGCGGGGACACAGTCCTCTGTCCCCTCAGTGAGCGTGTGTGCAGGATATCTGTCCAAAAGGCTAGACTCTGGGAAGTTCAAGAGTTGTGAAGCATGGCCCCTGCCTTGAGGAAAGTCAGCCCTACTCAGGCAAAGTCCTAGGTATGTGAAGTGGGTGGTAATAACCGAGTTGCTAACTTACTTTATGTCAGGTAAGATGTAGGCAGGATCCATTCCTCCATGAAGGTTCGGAGGCAAATCCAAGTAAGAAAATAAATCCTACCCCAAGCCCTCATGTAACAGGACCGTCATGACACATTTTGTCTCCATTCTGGAATGTGGCCACCAGACAGAATATGAGGATCCTGGAGCAGCTGTGTCTCCCGCAGAAATGAGTTCAGAACAGCAGTGTCTCTCGAGTGGTCAGGAGGGCACCTGCCTCTGAGTCGCTGTGGTGCCCAGACCCATGGCTCCAATACATGTGGGGTGAACCCAGATATTGGTGGCTGTGACAGTTTCCAAGGCAGTTCCTGTAACCACACACCACGCTCATCTGAGAAAAACAGACTCGTCGCATTCTGCATAACTAATTCCTGCACCATCCACTCAGTGACGGTCAGCTGTGCTGAGTGATGGTCGAGAGGTGACAGGGGGATGGGGAGTTAGTGGCTCCCTGCAGGGACATGGTTCTGCTCCCTGGCAGCACATGCAGGAGCTGTAAGCAGTTACAAGACATTCACAGGGGCAGAGCCTGCGAGGACCACCCGGATGCTAGAAAAGCTCCACTCACAGCTCCACATTTATTGTGCACAATGGCGCAAGTGTATGAAGCCCACTTGTTTTCTTAAATAGGCTCAAATCTTTCCCTGAAATTCTTTTTGTAAGCAGCTTTTCAATTTTTTAAAAATTTCTATATAGTTCAAGGGAAGCTTCAACTTATCAAATTAGGACAAACTTCAATTCATATGGCTGTAGGTAAGTTTTACACAACAAGTTCACATGTGGCCCACTGTGGCCGTACATCTGCATGAGTTCACATGGAGCATTCATAACAGATTAATTTTTAAAAGTTTCCCAGAGATCAGGAGGGCCAGAAGGCAGGCAGGTGGAGGGGGTGAGGACTCCGGGACATCGAGTGGAGTCATATTTTGCACCTGTTTTCTTTCTGCTCCTTTTTGCACTGTTGAAAATTAGTAGTGAGAGGAAAAGGCTCAGATTGGGCAGTCAGTCCTGCGTTGCTGGACTGGAACAGGGTTGAGGAAACTGCATTTCTCCCCATCAGTTGGGAACCATATTTTATTTCCAAGTGCACGAGGGCACGTGGTCCTGCCTCTAGCGCTTCTGTGCGGCTGTGCAGTGTCACGGTGGAGAAGCAAATGCCGGCCTCCACGGTGGGCTCTGGTCTGCTCAGCCCACCCTGCACCGCGCGAGTCCAGCCTCATTGAGTACCCGAGCCCAGGCAGACCAGAAGCTCAAAAGCTGATGCGAAGTGGCGAAAGCACGACAAAGGGAAAAGCGCGAGACAGATATGTCTAGGGGCCTGTTCCTATACCGGCTCCCGTCTCGCAGCTGCTGACATGGGGAAAGTCATCCTCTCTGACCTCCGGCTGCTCAGCTCTCAGGGGAGTGTGACAAGAACGCCTGCTCAGGCACTGCCTATGGGCACAAAAGAGAAAATAGATGAACGGGTTTTGCTCGTGGCCGGCACTCAAGGATTGGAGGTGCAGTGATAGAAAGTAAGACCAAGACGCCCATCACTTTCATCTGCAAAGGCAGCGTCAGAGAGTTAAAGTGGCATCTCAAGAGCTTAGCTTGCGAGGATGGGGTGCCGCCTGCACCGTGTTGGACACAGTAGAGCGGCTCCACAACTTTACAGGAATAAAACACACTTTAAACGGGGCTCTGTGGTTAATCTCTTGGAAAGGGAGCAAAAATGAGGCGACTGCAGGCTTCCAGGCCACTCCAGAGGGCAGCTCTGAGCACCAGTGATGTCAACATTAAGCCAGGCTCCCGGAGTGGCAGAGGACCCTGCTCCTGACAACTCCCAGGCCTGGGAG
>NW_007727870.1:119976-133379 GCF_000696425.1 Galeopterus variegatus | reverse complement strand
CTCAAGAGCTTAGCTTGCGAGGATGGGGTGCCGCCTGCACCGTGTTGGACACAGTAGAGCGGCTCCACAACTTTACAGGAATAAAACACACTTTAAACGGGGCTCTGTGGTTAATCTCTTGGAAAGGGAGCAAAAATGAGGCGACTGCAGGCTTCCAGGCCACTCCAGAGGGCAGCTCTGAGCACCAGTGATGTCAACATTAAGCCAGGCACCCGGAGTGGCAGAGGACCCTGCTCCTGACAACTCCCAGGCCTGGGAGGGGAGTTCCACTGGATGATTCCTAAGGTAGCTTCAGAGGCTAGAATTCCATAAACATTTTCACTAGCGAAAATAAAATTCTTTAAATGAGTTAACAACATAAAAGTTCCTTTAAAATGCTAAGTGTGATACTTGGAAAACCTAAAACCCCAGGAATTCAGAACTCTCATCTTGATCTGTTATTTTTAAGTACCCTTAGTTTTAGTGCCTTGGTTATTTATGTCATTGGGTAATGTGGAGAATGTAGAATCAAACTAGGCCAGCATTAGTTCAGCACCACTGCCACCTGGACAGCAGATTTCTTACACAACTTGCTTTCTGGGGGCTCACAGTCAAAAGGAAACTTTTGAGAGATCAATTTTTCACCCACAACCTAAGAGGGAAACCAGAGGAGAAAGAGGCTAAAATTTGAATGAAACTTTGAACACAAGAGAAAAAGTGCAGCTCTCCCTTGTCCATCTAGGTGACAGACATCAGAGCAACAAACTGGTTATCTCCTTAGAAAGGCAATTCCACGCCTGGCCACCTGGCGCTGCTGGTCACTGCACACACACTGGGCTCCGACTCACTCTGCAGTTCCTTTGTTTTATTATTCCAAATTGTATTTGTCCAGAACACTTGTCCATTCATGGCTGTGAGACCCTTTAAGTCAGAGTTTATAGACAGCCCCTCTGTGTGAGTGGTTCATCTTGGTGTGGCAGGTGACATTCAGATAAGAGAAATGTCCCCCGGTGACAGATGCAGCGTTCTCTGGCTCTTCTCTGGTGCACATGGCGATGGGTACACTCGCCAACACTAAAGCCTCTCTGAGGATGAGGTTGTCCCTGTTTCTATTCCCACACATTTCCCTCACTTACCCTGGAGTCTGTCGCTGGAGAATAAGGTGCCCATTCAAAGTAAAGCAAGGTGGAGCTTTTCACCCACAGAGACACATGTCTTTGTACCAGGCACCACTGTCTGTGTCCTTGGAATCTAATTTGAGTAAATTTATCTCAGAGCACTGAAAATTCAATTAGCACTTGCTAAAAGAGGTTGGGAGGAATGGAAGGAAAAGGTCAGCGCTGTGAGGCAGCGTTTCTGGCCCCGCATGCAAATGAATAGGCCCCTAAAGGGTTGGAGCAGGTGGGCCCAAGAGCAGGATCGGGTGTGGGAGGCTGTGCCCTGGTGACTCTCTCCTGACTCCTCTCTCTTTTCCTTTCTTAGGGAGGAAGAGACAGCCGCTCCGGATCACCTATGGCTAGACGCTGAAGCCCACCCTGTCCCTGCAGAACCCTGTCCTCAGCTTCTTAATTTAACTGCCTAAACTTTAATACCATTTGCATCTCAATTATCTAGTTAGAGCAGATGACCCCACAGCTAATGCCGGTGGAGTGCGCGCAGTAGGTCAGGCACACAGCATCCTCCTGGCAGCTGTGGCCAACAGTGAAATGGAAAACGAAAACAGAAAATGGGTAAAACTGTCACTTGACATCTTCCTGAGTATCCACCCCACTGCTATCATGTCCCCAGATGCACATCAGTCTCCATAGGTCCAAGTGCATGGATGTCCTCTACCCCTGGACTTCTCTTAGCCTTGACTGTGCACCCTCGAGCTTCCGGTGGGCACTGCCGCCAGGCACAGCGCTGCAGAGACAGAGACATGCGGGCAGGAAGGACTGTTGTGATCCAAGCTTCCTTTGGTTTTCTTTTCCTGCCCCTTCTCTCACCTCCTCAAGTATACTTTATTTTTCCTAACAGGATTAGACAGTCAAGGAGTGGCTACTACGCATGGGAGCTTTTGGCATGTGAATGTGGGCCCGGGCAGCTGTGAGTCCAATGCGGGGCAGCACAAGAGAGGGGGGTGTGCCCCCAGGCCGGGCTGCCCCGCACCCCCTTAGCTGAATTCGAGCGTGGCAGAGAGAGGAGAAGGCGGCGGGCGTGGGGTGGGTGGTGGCCTCACCCAGGACACGAACGGCCTTGGAAGCAGGTGCTGGAGACACTATGCGTGTGGCCACTGGGTGTCCCTGTGGCTCCGCACAGGGACAGACAGAGCCACTTCTGTGAACAACCTGTTTCCTAACCAAAGCCCAGGCCAGCAGAGAGTCCAGGCAGAGGGGCACATCTCTGGCTCCGCACAGGGACAGACAGAGCCACTTCTGTGAACAACCTGTTTCCTAACCAAAGCCCAGGCCAGCAGAGAGTCCAGGCAGAGGGGCACATCTCAGAGCAGAGCAGCAGTTCTCTGTGGCCTCGCAGTGTCACACTGGTCACTCCTCAATGCCAGCATGACCAGTGGCATGCTCGCATGGCAGCGCACATTGGCCAACACTAACCCTTGGAGAGAAGATAACTGTCTCATCTGCTTGCCTCCTAGAAATGACCGTCCCTAGAGAATAGATTAGGTGTTCAGAGCAGAGCAGCAGTTCTCTGTGGCCTCGCAGTGTCACACTGGTCACTCCTCAATGCCAGTATGACCAGTGGCATGCTCGCACGGCAGCGCACATTGGCCAACACTAACCCTCGGAGAGAAGATAACTGTCTCATCTGCTTGCCTCCTAGAAATGACCGTCCCTAGAGAATAGATTAGGTGTGCACCCATTCCTGACCCACTGACCCAGCCGCGGCTGGACCTGGGCAGCCGCGTGAAGAGTCAGAAGGAGTTCTTTGAACCACACTCTCTTCTAACCCTGCTGACACCTCCTTGAGCTCTTCCCTCCATAACGTACTGATGCCCACCTTTTGATTTTGGCATATATTTTACAGGCCTTCCAAAGAGCCCCCACACTGGCATCGCTCCCCCTAGAACGAAGAGCATAGTGCCAAAATGCGTCTGTTTAATCCCATTCTAATTCTGAATGTTTACTGTGGGTTTAATATGATGTCTATTAATATATAGCCTCGATGATGAGAGGGTAAGAATAAAAATCAAAAGGAAAAAAAATTCTGGAAACAAACCTCCACATTGTTCAACAGGAGCACTCTGCAACTTTGCAGTGATTGCTGGCTGTGTGATCTCTATCCGTGGCTGGCCCCAAACAGCACGTGCTGCGGGGGGGTCCACGGGAAGTACACTGCTCTTGAACATTGAAATAAAATAATAAATTTCCATGACAGTTGCATGAGTGTGTTATTTTGTGTCCTAGTGTATAGCCCACATAAAGTGATAACCACATCTGGAGAGGTGACCTCGCCGTCGTGAGCCTGCAGAACCCACTTGAGGGGTGTGTTTTCACAACATGGTTTATGCACCAATAAAAGAAAGTGGAACCAAGGAACTGTTAGGGCATTGATTCTCCAACTCACAATGAAAATAAGTTTCAATTTATCTGAAGATGAGCTTTTGAAGTGTTTACATTTTGTTATTTTCCTAGTGTAAACACCCTGTTAATGTGAAGTGAGGAATCTTGGAAAAATTACTCCTTATCACATTTTTTGCTGGCAGAGACATGGACAACACTAAGTGATTTTTCTGCTCTTTGGTGACAATAATTTGTAATATTGGGAGTTAGAGCTTCAAATTATACAAATTTTAGGGGGACACAATTCAGTCCATAACAGGTGTATATATATATTTTTGTCATGCAACAACAAATACATCCTGTCCCTCATTTGGCAAGATGTTATAATTAATACCAAGATTCTTCAGTACTCTTGCCTTTTCCTGAAAAGGTACCATGAAGTGAAGTGCATTAGTATATTTTTCTATCGTGATTACTCTGTTGCCAATATTGAAATTCTAAATGGTGTGATATTACGGCAGGGCTGACCAAGCACAGCCCCATGAAGGCCGTGTGGCTTGTTAACCACCGCACTTTACTCCAGGAGACACCAGAATGACCTTCTCCAGCAGCATTTGCTCTGGCAGTAGAAGCAAGCATCTGATCAATGGAAACACGCTGGTTTCAATGACACTCTCGTCCTCTCATCCCCTCCCAGACAGCTGCGACCTGGTCTCCTCAAGGTGGGGCCAGGGCCCTTCCTCTCACAGTCTCTTCCAACCCAACTTTCCACCACCGTGAAACAACACGCATGTTCATCTAGCTCCAGAACCTTACAAACTCCTGGAATCCATTAATGGGTCAAGACCCAAGAGTGTCCACAAAATAACTAATCCTTCCACTATACCCAGCACTGGCCAGGGCCTATTCAGTTCTAAGCCCAATTCCAGCTTCTGATTTAACACTAATGTGAAGACGGGAGAAGATACAGAAAACGCTGTTAGAAGTGGCCCGCCTGCCTTCCTGAGCACACAGAATACCTAAATCACTAGGACAGTGCCTCTGCCACAGAAGTCGGGCAGCTCCCTGGTCTCCTTGGAGACTCTTTTACCTGCAACTTAGCAAATTTCAACGCGACTGCAAGTGCAGTTTAAAAAGCTGGGGTCCCAAGACGCTCAATAGTGAATGTGGTTTTTATAGGGGACAACTGTCCTTCCTCCCCTCAGGAGGGCAATGACCGACAGGGCCCCCTGTGTGAGGGGCCATCAGAGCAGGGAGCTGGCCCAGTTGGGAGACCAGGGACAGACGGAGGGAAAGGGCGAGGAGAAGAAGGATTACAAGGGGTCGGAAGGGGAGGGCGGTACAGACAGGGAGAGTGTGGAAGCCTGTGGTGCTGGCTGGAGCTGGAGCACGTGTGCGAAACAGTGGTTTCATGCAGCAACGGAGAAATGAGTTAGAAACATGCACATGTGTGGGCACACGAATGTACACGCTCACACACATGCACATGCACACACACACACACATACATGCATACACACACTCTCGCAGTCTTTCCTAGCTGTCCAGTTGCTGGGGTGTAGTGAGCTCTTGGTTTCTAAATACCACTCTCCTCTAAAGGGAACCAGGGACCCCTGGAGAAATGGCTGATTCCAGGGCTGGAAAAGAGAACAATTTTTTTTGTGCCAGAAAGTAAGAAAACGCTCAAAGGATCAAATGGCCATATCAGAGGACTCAAAAACTACCTTGAAGGAGCTCCACCAGGTCAAGTCTGGGATTATCTGAGAATCCAAATAAGAATTCTAATGGATGGTAGCCACTTGAACAAAATAGAAACTCATGAGCCCCAGCCAGTACAAACACGAAATATATAAGTGGGGCAGAAGAGGAAGCATTTCCTGAGAGCAGAATGCTGACTAATAAATGCAGGAGGAGGATCCAGCTAGAAAGTCACCAGGCCATCAGGCAAGGTCCTGACGAGCCGCAGCTCCAGTGCTGAAGACTGAATGAGGCATGTGCCTCACAAACACTTCCTGCTCGCGGAGGGGAAACGACCTAGGGGAGGAAATCCAGCACTGTCTTAATCGAGTGATGAACACGCACACCATCAAGAATGGGAAACACGTACACTGTGTGTCACCTTGAGATGCCACTAGAACTCAGCATCATCGCTCTTGGTGTTCCCCCCAAAAGGTAGACAGCCTGGCGCAATCACATGACAACCTGCCGAGCAGCTAGCTGCCTGTGGTTTTCAGAACGTCAGGGAATGAGCGCCGCCACGCAGCAAGGGAGCTGCTCTGCTCCGTGTGCAGATCATGGGCATGGCGGCAGCTGGGTGTGCTTGCTAGGAAGATGCTATTATCCAGACACCTGGCAACACCTGAGTGGGATCTGGGGTGATGAGTACATAGAGAACTCTCTGCACTATTCCTGCAACTTTTCAGTAAGTTAGGAACTGCTTCAAAAATAAAGATTATGGAAAAGGGATAAAGACTTTGAATTATTAAATTGACAAACATGATTGAAAGAGAATTCAAAAAATTGTATGATGGAGAGTACATTGAGACAGATGACCAGCTCTTGTCCGTCTTCACCCAGGACTACTAAAAAATTGGCCAAGGTCACATCACAGTGAGCAGTATTGTGTTAAATGTAAAGATTTCTTTCCTATAGCATTTGGTTACCAGGGTAACCAATGATTACTTTGTTCTGATTTATACTAAAATAGCAGCATAAAACTATCTCTTGGTTCGCGGAGAGTAACAGAATTGGGGAAACATCTGTTTACTGGTAGAAAGGCATGTGTGAGGTGGGTTTTTGGGTGTACACACTATCATTTTTCACTTTTTCCTTAGGGACTAGAGAGATTTAATACTTTAAAGGTACTAGGTAACAATAAAAGCTCCTCGATGATAGGAATATCACTATGGATGGTGTGGAATAAATTAATCATTAACATTTGTAAAAAAAATTTCCATTCATTTTGTAAGCTGGGTCAGGGATGTCCCCAGGCCTCCAGAGTGAACTGACAACACAAAGTCAACAACAGTGAAGACTCTTAGGCTCTATCCCACTTTCCTTCCAAGAAAGCCTGCCTATTTCCAGATGCTGGCAGAAGGCATGAGGCTCCTGGCTCAGAGACAAAGGGGTTTATTACTCATAGTAATAGGAGAGCAAGAGTACCAGCATCTGTGTTGATAGCTCAGCCCCCATTCCTGAGGATAACACAAAGTGGGTCTGGGATTCCCATACACACAGTGCTGGGCTGTGCTGTAGAGGAGGGACCTGCGTTTACGGGGCCTGGATCCCTTCTGACAGTGTGCACCTGCCTGACCTTTGCCCTGGAGTGAGACATTATCTTGATTATACTGATCAACAAACAAGCATCCCTTCGCTCTGGAGGAAGAAGCTGTCCTGTCCAGGATGTGTTCTACACAAGCAGCCTTGAAAAGATCATCTGGAGCAAGGAAGGCCAGTGCTTTGCTCATAAGACATGCAGAATGCATGACCCACAAAGCTGTCTCCAAATATTTCACAGCCCATTGACTGCAAATAGAAGTAGGAGGTAGAGCTGAGAAGGAATAAATTGAATCAAATAATTTTATAGACAAGGAGACAAGCCTAGAGAATTTGGCTGGCCTAAAGACAGACTGCCGTTCAGTGTCAGGCTGATCTGAAGGTCCCAAGTCCCCATACTTCTCAGGTTTGCCAGTGCACAAGACACTCTGTATGTTTATGACTTTAATTGTGTTTAAATGACTGCAATCTATATTTTATAATAGAGTTAAACATTTTTGAAAAATTCATATGGAAAAGCATTTTAAATAGTTGACACAATCTGCTGTAGTGGGAACAAAGTTTCTATAATCTGATAGTTAAAAGAAAAAAAAAATCCCCTTCCCCACCCATTCTATTTCAAAAACTATTAGAGCAATATGCTTCCTACAAACAAACAAGCAGCAAGAACAGCAAAACAATCTCATACCATGCCTGCTGAGCCACGTCCAGGAAGTCAAACTCACTTCTGGTACTTCAGTCCAGAAATGTATGGAGTCCCTACTGCATGCTGGGAATTAGGTGATGTAAAAAGGATAATAAGTCTCTAAAACTATAAACTCCCAACAATTTGGAAATGCAATACATAGTAAAATATATTAATATATATTTTTAAAGGATTAAAATGCTTTAAACTGATTCCATTGGTATTTCTGGGAAAGTCCAATATCCCACATACCTCATAAATGGATAAACTGATACTATAATTTTCATTTGAAGTCACTCTTAAAATACCTTTCAGACAAGAGAAAGCAGAGAACATACTTGAGGAGGAAAACATGACAACCTCACACTATCCAAACCCCATTGGTTCGAATTTATTGCAAATTCAGCACTCTGTTGTACTGCTCTAATCCACGCTGAACATGTTACCTTGAAAAAACACTCCATCTTTAAACAGTTATAACTCACCCGAAACCCAAATAAGTAAATATACAGGAGTTTTAAAATAATACAAAAACTATTTTTATTATTTTTAAGCCAGCATAATGGCTTTTGGCATAACTATCCCATTTCTAATACAAAATTGGATTAAATAAATATCATCCAATGTATAAATAGACCATGAAACAATTTTGAAGACAAAAAGAGAACTCTTCTGTAAATAATAAAAAAAATTAACCCTAAAAATTTTCTTTAGTGGTGAGTCAAGAACGATCACTTAACGTCATTTTAGAATTTGTCAAATACAATACAAATCTTGAAATACAAAAGTCTTCGTGCTGTAAAGCGTTACTCATATAAAAGATTAAATAGAAAAATCTTTTACAATTACTGCCTATTACTCCTGCCATTTATACTAACTAACCTTTATTTGTTAGTGCTTTAAATATTCATTAGTCATCCTGTGAAAAGCTACCACAACGCCCTCTGCTGGCTGGGTGTGTGTGTGTGGAGTGAGTGTGCTAGTCTGCCCATGGGGGTGTCTGATGAGGAGGATAAACACTGACCAGATATGACACGTGGTTTACGCACCCAACCACGGCCAAGAAAACGTCCTCACTGCGGAGATGCAGCGCTCCCAACCTCGCAAAAAATTCTGTTGTTCCCACTTTGTAAACAGTGAAAAAGGTACAACTAGATTTCAAAATGATATTCTTCACTAGAATAAGGTAAAGATATAGAGGCCCCAGATAGATATGTGACATTAAATTGGGTTATGTATGTAGGCACTTCTGAAATTTTACTCTAAAAAGCCCAAAGAACCTACTTTACATAAACAGAGTAAGTGACAGAAAGAGGAGCTCTCGATTCAGAAGCATCAGCTATGTCATCTCATCTCTGCCTCACTTAGGGTAAGTTAGCAATGACCAACCCTTGGATTATCACGTTTTTGGTGGTTGGAGGGTACAGTATTAACTTCGAAATAAACTTCAGGGAAAAAAAATTATGCGATCTCATCTCTGCCTCACTTAGGGTAAGTTAGCAATGACCAACCCTTGGATTATCACGTTTTCGGTGGTTGGAGGGTACAGTATTAACTTCGAAATAAACTTCAGGGAAAAAAAATTATGCTAAAAGCAAGGCATGATATATCCCTATAAACAGTGACCAGAAAGCAGTTCTATCTCTCTTACGTATTTCCTTATTAGAAATATGTTACTTACATAAATCAGTGTGATGGCCATTTAATTTTAAAATGTACTTCAATGAGTTACAAATACTCTTCTAAAAAGAGGAAAATCCATAGGAAGAATAGAAATCCACTTTCAGTTTTTAAAATCTTGCACCTGTACTAACGCATCTCCTACAAATAAATAAGAGTTCGGAGGAAGACAGAACACTAGCTGTAATTTTAAAACTCAGATTTCCTTAAAAATGATGATGGGAGAGGGAAGTACAAAATGGTACTAAAGAAACATTCCCTAGTGAAACGCTAATATGTGGGAATTCCTTAGCCTAGATGTGCCACGTTCCATCAAAACAGCTCTGCTGGGAAGGTAGACAGGAGGGTTCGAGGAGCCTCCTCCCACTGGACTGGCTGCAGGCTGGCTGACCATTCCTCACCAGATTTTGTCTACCTACGTAACTGGTCTAAACACCTCGAGTATCTAAATGGGGCAAAAGTAGAGCTTGTTGGGGGTGGGGGAGCACTTGAGTTTACATTTTTGAAAACATGTTTTCATTTTAATCTACTGCCATTCTATGAATATATAACCACTTAACGCATTATCTAACTGGTTGGATTCTACACCCCTGCAACCTCAACAGCATATAAGCTACATCCCAGTTTTAAGTTTAGTATCTTTGGAAAGGTAATCCATTCTTCCAGCTTCACAGTTACTTGACTCTGAAAGCAGCGATGAACTTTCAAAAGGCACCTAAATGGTGAGGTGTTGTCTAATGGGGGGCTGATGAGTACAAGCCAGAGCTGGCACCTGGATAGAACTATGCTAACACATGACCGACTGCTGCTGAGCCATATGCAGATTTTTTAAGTTTGAAGCTTTTCAAACAGACATTGCAAGGGTAAACTTTCATTGTCTGAACTTCACAAAGATATAGAGAAATATCATTAAAGTTCTTTTCTGTTAAAAATATCTGAACTTGTAATTAATTCATGTGCCAAACCATCTTATCTTAAATATTTTTAAAGGAAAAAAATTAATCACATTTCCTAACTCCATTTTTTATTTATAGTTATTCCAAAGCAGATATGTTATGATGAAATAGTTCTAAAAATACAGTTCTATATTCTCAAAACCCTGGTTTTGCATGAAGCTAGAAATCTCTTTTCTAAGATTTATTAATCAACCAGTAAAACATAAAGGTCAACCAGTACACCACAAAGATTCAAGTGAAATTACCTTTTCAAAACCTTGTATTTTTCAAGGAATGTTTTGCAATGAAGCAGCTTTTGTAATTAGGAAGTAAATCAAAATAATACATAAATGTCTTGTGTTTTCCTGCTAATAAGTTGATAAAAAACAAAAGTGGATTATGAACTCTTTTTAACCAAAATAAAAATAGGCTTTAGATTCACCTGTTAAGGCCTTACTTAAATAGGCAATTAACCAATATCGTTCACTAACCTATGCTTTCAATACAATTAGGAATTAACCCCCTTTGAGAGATGTCCTGAGATGACATTTAATGCTAAAAGCAAAATAAATAACCCAGCAAAAACAAAAACTTAAAATTCCAATAATTTCAACCTTGGGGATATTTGTTCACCAAAATTAATCAACATTTCTAAAATATTTTAATACAAAAGCATAAGAAAAAGTGCATTAAAAGGAGAACCTTTAAAACTCTATACAATTACAATTGTGAATACACTGATGACAGCAGGTGCACACGCTGACATTCAGGGGAAACTCAGGATTTATAATAAGTCCAGTATCACAAGAATAAGTCAAATAAGGCTTTTTTTTTCTTAAAAAAATATACAATACACAAAGCCGTTTGGGAAAAAAAAGTAATATTATTTAACAGTTTTCTGACTTAAATATTTTCACAAAAGTTTTCACCATCGATATCACTTATATACATATGCCAAAAGTGAACAAAACCACAAAATCAAATGATGCCCTTTCAAAGTAACAGTGAAATGTCTCTTTGTTTAGGAACCCAAAAATGAGCCCCTCCTTTAATATACAAAGTCCATACAATATTTATAATAAAACTACTCTCTTCTGAAACCAAGGAGGCAAGGAGAGAAAATAAAGGCAATTATCTTTCAGGAGGAAAAAAAAAAAATAAAACCCAGCTTTACATTACAATGAAAAAGATATCCATTTATCAATAAAATGAAAACAATACTGATCTGAAGTGCTCAAAGGGAGGTAAAACTGGGATGTTCTCTCTGCAACTGGGACTAGTACCTATATTTACAAAATATACTGTTCAGCCACACAGAGGCCCATATATCTGTCTATGTACATATGTATTTATATATAGAACATATAAATAATTCCAAAGGAAAAATCAACATGAAGTAAAGAACCTTCCGTCTTTGGAATGCTGTGGGAGGAACGCACGCGCATTCCGCCCCAGCACGGTGGGATTTGGTTTGGGACACGTTTAATGTGGCACCATTGATGACACTAAAAGAATTCCCTGAAATTAAAAGTACATGTCTTTATGCATGAAGAGAAAATCATGGGGTTTCTACAGATTCTTATCCTGAAACTATAAGCATACTTTTTTATTGAGGTGGATGGCCACAGTTCCCCATTCCTAGCGGACAATTCTGTCATTTCCTATTTGCAATATATGGCTTGTGCTTCTGCAGTCACTAACCCCCATACCTGGACACAGACTTATGCGGTATGTGTGTCACCAACCCGTGAGGACAGCTTGATCCTTATTTGTGGGTCCAGGTTGCTTGATTCCCCATGTTGATGCCCCAGATGCTGCATTCCCATAACTGGTGATTAGATATTTGTGATGGAGAGAGAATTGGTCCAGCCATCTCTCAAGGTATTAGTTTACATTAACTTATGGTAGACTAAAAAGAGTCAAATTCTACTAATTTCCAAAATGCACAGAGAAGAAAGTGGAAAAGCGTCTCTGTGTGTTGTAACATTTTTTCTGAACTTCATGCACCTATCTTGTTTGTTTTGTAAGCTATGCTTCTTATAACAGAAAGCATGAAGGAGAATCTTACATACGTTTGCCACGTTAACTTTCGTCTTTGCTAATACAAAGAAATCATGCTACGATGATAGTGAGATCCAGTTAATTTCTTTTTAACTAGATACACTGGCCACAGCGCAGAAGACGAAGCGCCTGCTGCAGTACCTGAGTTCAGTGATTCGTAGACAAGTGAGAACAATGTGTTTACATTTTTCCCAGTTTTGTTCCTATAAGTCTCTGAAAGACGATGATTCTTTAGATAATTTTACAGCTAAAAAACTACTGTGCTAACATTTTTAACACTTGAAGCTTTAAAACAGAAATTCCGAGTGCTTTGTTCTTCACAAAATTTAACTTCGGAAATGTTCTTAAAGGGGTGCTCTGGGCTTGCGTCAGAATACGTTGGTGAGGGTCTGCCACTCGCCCGCGGCCTCCTGTACCACCTCCTCCAGTTGCAGGGTCCGGCTCAGCTCCTCCCCGTCCTGCTCCGGGTGACCAGTGGACTCCTGCAAAGCTCCTGTAATGCACAACATGCATGACTTTTCTAATAGAAAGTGAGACAGGAAGCACTACAATACAGATATTAAAGAACAGAAGTTCCCCACAGTACTAAGCGCTCGAGCCCTTGGACTCCCCAGGAGCACCCAGATCCGCTGCACATGCTGCAGCTGTCTAGCTTCCCTCATGGAGCACAGAGCCTCACACAACTGCATAAACCAGAAACACACACCTGTGAAACTCACTGATCACACCAAGACTCTACTCGGCTAACTTCCAGCTCCTCCCTAGCAAAGCTGTTGTCACCCAGTGCTACCTAGTCTAGGCTATTTATGATCTTTCTTTCTCTAAATAAAGATAGATGGTATCACCAGCTTTGGCGTGGGAAACAAAGATAAGAGACAAGCAGCAGCTCACACCCCACACCCCTGCTCGGATGGCAGTGACACTAGTGAATCAACAAAGGTTCCCGTCTGTGGTCTGTGCCAAGTCCACAAGAGGTAGATCTCGCTACTTCCATGCACTCATCAGGCTGACCTTGACCTGGCACTTGCTGCCCCCAGAGGCTTCCAGAAACGCTGTGAAGACAGATGCCATAATGCTGCCTGCTCTGGGTGCTGACCACTTACTATGGAAAGCTCTGTCTGGTGAGGAACCAGCTGCTCAGAAATGCTGCATTTTCTCAGGGTCTGGGAGGGCCCAGATGCTCCCAATAATATATTTCTATATCCTTGCTTAAGTAAACCAGTTCAATCTGGGGGGGGGGGGAGTGTGTGTGTGTGTGTGTGTGTGTGTGTGTGTGTGTGTGTGTGTGTG
>NW_007727870.1:117121-119966 GCF_000696425.1 Galeopterus variegatus | reverse complement strand
TGTGCGTGTGTGTGTGTGTGTGTGTGTGTGTGTGTGTGTGAGGTGGAGAGGGGGGGACCCCCCAGCGGGGGCTGTGCGTGCGTGTGTGTGTGTGAGGTGGAGAGAGGGGGGCCGCCCGGCGGGGGGGTGTGCCTCCGTGTGTGTGTGTGTGTGTGTGTGTGTGTGTGTGTGTGTGTGTGTGTGTGTGAGAGGGGGGGGGGGGGGGGGTGTGTGTGTGTGTGTGTGTGTGTGTGTGTGTGTGTGTGTGTGTGTCTCTCTCTCTCTCCTCTCTCTCTCCAATATACTAACTGCTAAAGGAACAAAGCACAGGCTTCTGATCCTGACTCTGCGCCTTCCTGAAGGCACCACCTACTGGCCTCCCCAAACCCTGTTTTCTTCCTCCACACGACTGAGGCTGCCCCCACACAGGCACGAGCACCGTGCAAAATGCCTGGCGCCACGGCCATCTCACACGTGGGCGCTCCTCACCCGTGTAGCTGTGCGCCCGCTTCATGTGCAGCTTCATGTTGCTCTTCTGCGTGAAGCCCATGACACAGTAGTCGCACTTGTAGGGCCGCTCCCCCGTGTGCTTCTTCATGTGCACCTGCAGCGCACTCTTCTGGTTGAAGGCTTTCTCACAGAGCGTGCAGTGGAACGGCCGCTCCCCTGCACAGAAGCAGCCACGCATCAGTGCCTCCCTGGGGTTCCATCAGACAGGCATGCATGAAAAAAACTCATTCTGAGGAAGTACACGGTTTTTAAAAAGACCACAGTGACACTCTTCTTGCTGCCACCACTCAGATTGCTAATTAACAGGACTCCAGCAAAGCCATTCCATGTTGAGACATAAAATAAAACAAAAGCTGCTGAAAGTCATAGAAGCTTCCAGAAATAAAAGCAGATAAGAAGGCACTTAATAAAAAGTACGTTACTTTTTTAAAAAAATGTTATTTAATTGCTTTCAAGTTAAAAGAGAAACCGAAAAGTGGAAGGACAGATGCCAAGATGTCTGCTGGGAGCTGCCCAGAGAACTCCGCAGTGCAAGCCGTGCCCCAATCTCCTGGCATCCTTGCCTGATAAGACCACAACAGTCCTGCATCCACCTCCTGTTGGTGACCCCTCTCCCCTCACACGCTCACCTACTTTCAAGTCTCAAGGACTGGCACGTATTTCCCCCCTTTGCCTAGAAGGTTCTTTCCCACCCACTCTTCTTGGCCACCTCTCACTGTTGTGCCAGGTTCCCCTGCAAAGCCTCCTGGACTGCTTATTAGCACAGAGGCCTCATGCTACCGTCTATCCTCACAGGCTGCAATGATACGTTACGGTTAGGTCTATACTTCTATTTAGTGTCCATGACAAATGAGGTTTACCTCAGCAAGCCTATGCAGTCCCAAAAATGGCCCTAAGGCATCGTGCCTGAATCCTCAGGACTGTGACTATATGATGTCGTGCCTCTGATTATGTTACACTACATGACACAAAGGAGGTGCTGTAATTAATGTGACTAATCAGTTGGCTTTGGGTGAGATGAATGAGGAGTGTCCGTCTGGTCTCTGGGGCCCCTGTAATCACATGAGCTCACTGAAAGCAGACTTTCCCTGGCTAGAAGCAGTCCTACAGCCATGAGGACCTGCTGTGGCAGCACCCTGGGTGAGCATGGAAGCGGATTCCTCCCCACCTCTGGTCCAAAGCCCAGTGGGCTGATGTCTTAGCTCCAGCCTGCAAGACCCCAGCAGAGACCAGCCAAGCCCCCTGACTTCTACCTGATTTACTAAGATGATAAATGGAGCTGTCTGAAGCTGCTAAATTTGTGGTGATCTGTAACAGAACAAAAGAAAACTAATACCACTCCCCACTCCTTGCATCTTTTTAAATCTCAGCCAATTCAGTATGATTTAAAAGACAGTTACAAATTGTTTAACAAGTCCCCAAAGCCCTGAGATCTTAGACGAGGCCGATCAGAGAAGCAAGAGAGACTAGGAGAAAAGCAAACTTTTAGCCCCAAGAAACCAGAACTCACCGCCCAGTGCAAGAGAAAAGGACTAAGAAGCTTCAAAGGAAAAAAAAAAAAAAAAAGCAAATAGGAAACATGAGGGACTTGAGCTCTGACTGGAGCCAGACACATTCACATCCCCACAGGATGAGGAGCGTGGAGAACGGCTCATCCCGTCAACGTCCTCCAAGTCCACAAAGAAGAATGTAGAAAAGCCTTAACCAACTTTTCCACCACAAAGATTAAAACATGACAAAATGCTATCCACCAACGAAAATAAAATGGCATAAGATAATGGAGTAATTAAAAAATATGCTATCAAGTTGAGTGTTTTCCTATCAAAACATCTTTCAAAATGTTGCTCAAGGTTAAAAATCAGTCTTCGTGATCTGCAAAACCACAGAAGACATAGTATATCAGATATTATTGCCATTATCATCTTGAATTACAAATAATAAAGCAGAGAAACTCAGAAACAAGATTCCGAATTTTTTAAAAATCAAATGAAAATATTAAAATTTTAAATGGGTCACAGTTTGATTACTTTCTCAAGCAAATACTTGAAAAACTGAAATGAAAAGATTAACATTAAAACCAGAGACAAGTATTATTAAAATACTAAGTCTTTAGAAATATGGGCCGAGCCCGTGGCGCACTCGGGAGAGTGTGGCGCTGGGAGCGCAGCGACGCTCCCGCCGCGGGTTCGGATCCTATATAGGAATGGCCGGTGCGCTCACAGGCTGAGCGTGGTGTGGGCAACACCACACCAAGGGTTGAGATCCCCTTATCGGTCACGAAAAAGACAAAAAAAAAAAAGAAAAAAGAAAATACTACTGCTTAGTCATTATGTTATGCTAACGTATGTCTCTTTGA
>NW_007727870.1:92586-117111 GCF_000696425.1 Galeopterus variegatus | reverse complement strand
ACAAATATTTTTTTAAAAAACTGTACTGAAAAACAAATTTCTGGACCAGCCCCGTGGCGCACTCAGGAGAGTGCAGCACTGGGAGCACAGTGACGCTCCCGCCGCGGGTTTGGATCCTATATAGGAATGGCCGGTGCACTCACTGCCTGAGCGCAGTGTGGGCAACACCACACCAAGGGTTGAGATCCCCTTACCGGTCACGAAAAAGACAAAAAAAAAGAAATATTACAGAAATATTTAATAGAGCACACAAATAGACCTTAAGATTAATGATAAAATAGCAAATCTAGGTAAACATAGATGAACGGCATTCTTATTTTACACTGAGCTTTAAATCTCTGGACTGAAATTGAAGACCATGGTTCATTGAAGCAGCATACTTTCTTGTCATATAGCTCTATACCAGATCATATTCGCTAGAGTCCAATGCTAAAATTTCATTTTAGACTGTAAAGGGATTCAAGACACTATTCATCTTGGAGTTTCAAAAGTGCACAGTAATATGTGTTGAGTGTGTTTCTCCAAACCCTTCACCATGCATCTACTGTACTATAAAAGGCAACCTGGAGTTTCTCTCTTTTTAAATGGTGCTTTTGAAAAAATACAGTATGAAGTTTCTCATTCAGTACTCCATGCTGCACACCTGGCTGGTGCAAGGATCTGCTCCAGTCAGAGTCTGGAGCAAGACACAGTCCACCTACCGGCCCAGAGCCTGTGGGAAGATGACTGGGCCCACCTGAGGGTAAGGGGGGGAATGGCATTTACTCTTAGGGTTTCAGTCTGGCTGCTGTCTGAACACAGAGCTGGAGGAGTGACAGGAGACTGGGAGGAGGCTGACCAGAGTCCTGATGCCCGCAGCAGGTGGGGCAGCAGGAACAGAGAACCACAGGAGGCCCCCAGCCCCTGGTGACCGGTCACAAATGAGCCAGGGCTGATGCACATGAGGAAAGGGCAGACACAGAAGGGTTGGAGTGGAGTACAGAGAAACAGGCCAAGAGGCAGAGGGAAGGAAGGAAGAGCTCGTGTCTTTGTTTTGTTGTTTTTTTCCCTCTAAAACGAGACGCTTGAGCAGATTTAGGTGGTGATAGGAAAAGCCAGTAGAGAAGAAAAGTTTGAAGACAGAAGAGAAAGATAAGGAATGCCTCCCACCTTGGGGTAGGAGGAGATGTGAGCTGAGGCTAAGGGGGCCATCTCCATTCAACGGGGGTGGGGGGTGGGGGGGTCACCGAGATTGAAATCCCGACCGCCCATCCGATGGCTTCTATCTCCTGTGGCCAGAATGTAAAAGGCAAGATCTTTTACTAGAAAAAGCTAGTGAGGCTAATAAATCGACCAGAAACCAAGGCAAGTAGCCACGGGGCCCTGCTCAGTAGGTGGCGCGTCACATGGTCCAGGAGCCCTGCTTTCTTGCCAGCGACGACCCCCTCCAAGCGTGAGCATGCCTGTACCTGTGTGAATGCGGCTATGTCGCTCCAGCTGGCTCGGCTTGGCAAATGCCTTCTCACAGGTGTCGCACTTGAACACCCGTGGCTTCTGCGAGCTCAGCGAGGGGCCGGCCTGGTGTGTCTGCAGGTGCTCCTGGAGGAGACAGCGTGGAAGCAAATGTTAAGGTCACAGCACACACTCGGGGATTCGGGCAGTAAAGGACAAACCAACTGCAGCAAACACTCAAGTCTGTGGTGAGGATAAAATCAAGACCTCTGGCTTGCGCCTTCAAGGATGGGAGCCATCAGTAGCAGCCACGGGGCTTCTTGGGAGAACAGGCTCCAGCCTGAGCTTTACTGCTTATTCTGTGTGGCCCTGGCCAAACCTGTGTCCCAAATGGGGACAGTCATACTCCTCCTTCAGGCTGAGATTAAGATTAAACGAGACCAGGAACGCCACATGTTGAGGCTGCTCTTAGAGCCCCCACTCTACAAAGAGCCCACCCAGAAGTCATGGCCACTGCCACCTCCGCAACGGTCCTCAAAGGTCTGGTCGCAACTGCCCTTCTGGGCACCGGCAGATGGGCACTGAGGTGATTTCCACATTTTACCAGGTGTACTAGTTACCCTGACAGAGGAGCCATCTTTAGAGTCACCCTCTTCCCTAAGAGGGTGTTTATTAAGTGCTCACGATGTGACTACACTGTGTTATGGGTCCACTCATGTTACTAGATGCCTGAATGGCCTGTGAGGTGAGATGAGAAAACTCCACTCCAGAGAGGTTAAGGAGCCTTCCCAGCATCCCGGCTGAGGCAGACTCCAGAGCCCATACTTTCAGCCAGCAGCTAAGATGCCCCCTGGACTTAAAACCACTGGGGCTTTCTCTGCCCTACTCAATCCTGGCTCTCTACCTTCCCGATTTGTGTTGTATTTAGCTGGAACCACAGAACCTAAGCTTCTTGAGGGTGGAACCATCTGTTTCTGGGATCATTTTCTCTGCACACAGTAGGCAACCAATGTTTGCTGAATTGACTGGAGGGCAGAGTACATGGAGGCACAGACTGTCCAGTGGGCTGGAAGAACGTGGCTTTTACAATCTTGCATTCCACTCAGGAGATGACCACATCCAGAGAAGTAAGTAACCGTGGGTAATGTGAGCAGCACCCATGGCACCAGAAAATGTCGCCGCTTCACACCAACGGTTGCAAAGGAAATACTGACAAGCTGCATTTCTCAAAGGGAGCGGTTAGATGGCACGTTGGCGAGGGGTGACTGGCCAGAATCAGAGCGGAGAGCAGCTGCCGTCAGCATTGCCGGGAGGGCCTGCACACTTACTGAGGAATCAACCGCACATGCGGATAAAAGGTTGGGCTTCTCTTACTGGGGCCTGGGGGGACAGAACCAGCAACTCCAGGTAGACGTGGTGCTCAAGCAGGTTTGGCATGACGGGGCAAAGCGTTCAGAAGCAGAGGCTGTTCCCAGAACCTGTTTCCACTTCTCACTCCACACCCTTCCATGCCGCCTCATTTCACCACCAGCCAGTCAAAGGAAGAGTTGTGATCTCTCTTCTCCACCAGAAGAACCAGACCAAACCGCAGAAGTGACCATCTGTGGGAAGAGGAGTGTATGGAGGTCTCCCAGCTTTTTCTGTGTCTCTGGGTTCTTTCCGGAAATGTCTTGAAAAGACGAAGACATCATGTGTCTCCGTCTCTTCAAATGCTCACCATGCTTGTCTGGAGGTGCTGTCCTGGAGGTGCTATTGTAGGACCCAGGAAGCTCGAAGGACACAAGAGGAGGCAGTCAATCCTCCAAGTAGGAAGAGAGTAAGAAGTAAGGAAGAGGGGAATTTCCAGGGAGGTGGGAGATGGGTAAGGAGACTGGGCCCAAGGTCAAGAGAGGTGCGCATGGGTGTGCTTGGTGGGTGAACTGGGCAGAGGCTGCGGCCTCGCCATCTCCAGGGCCGCACAGGACCGGGGAGTATGACCTTCTCCTTCAGGCTAGGTGGAGGCACTGCAGGGTTTCCCATGGGACTGGCAGTGCTGGGCAGAGACCAGACGGACACTCCTCATTCATCTCTTAACTACTGAGCAGCATGTAATGTAGCTCATTCCAACCACATCTTCAGCGACCTGTTAGGATGGACTCTGCCAGTGATCACTGAAGAAATGAACTCTAACCTTTAAACTTACACCTACCCTTTTTCTTCCAACCCAGTTACCTCTCCTTTTCAAATCATGGTAATTCTACCTATAGTCTTCTCTGAAAGTCTAAAGGGACTGCAAATATGATTTCTTTCCTCTTCGTGCCCATTTATGCAAAAATATCTGTTAGCCATGATTTTGTCTGGATGAAACTCAGCTGCCATGGTATACGTTGGAGACAAAAGAAGGATATCCCACACCCACAATGTGAAGATCAGAGTGCTGGTGAGCACGAAGAGAGAAAATTAACTTGTAATGGGTAAGATGAGCTCTCTTTAAAGGTAATCAGTCCATGTGAACGAATAACATATAAGTGGGTGAGAAGGCAGTTTCTGAAACATCCAAATTCCTTTCAAGGTAACAAGGAATACAGCTTCAGGAAGGTATTAACATATCTACGTAGGTTAGTCAACTGTATTTTATTAAGTCTTAAGAAAGTTTCTCTTTAAAAAGCGAGGAGTCATTTTGAAACCTAGAAAAAGACCTCAAGAATGAGAATGTGATCTTCAGACAGTTAGACAGACACAGGACGCAGGCATGCCAAGGTCGCCAGACACAGAATAATGCTGAGTGTCTGACCGTGACGTTTTTCCCTAGAAAATGTTCTCTGGGATATTAACAAATGTTCCTCAAGAAAGAACTGCATGGTAAAATAAGCTTAAAATAAGCTGGATTAAGCACTTTGCTTAATACCGCTCAGTCTTCACTTGCTACAACGAGGTGTGGATACGAGGTATGGATTTCCAAGAGGCAGCTGAGTGGTGTAGTAGTCAGCAGGAATGCAGTAAGGCTAACTGCCCGTTGATTTTCATCAGCACATTCTACCAGGGCTCCAACACTGGCCGTGACGTTGGAGATTCACCACAAAAGCATCAAAGGAAAGAACCCCAGAGGCCTGCACAGACAGAGTTGCTCCACGTGTGTGAGAAAGAACAGGCCACAGGGTCACTGGCCCTGAGAGGCATCTGGAAGAAGGGCAAATCGGGCTGCAGCCAGGGTCCTGGCAGCCAAGTCCTGGTGAGGCTGCTGACCCATCTGCTGTGCTCCACCCTCACAGAGAGGCCACACCAACAGCAAAGACCCAAGGACACCAGGTCCTTGGACAGTAATTTCTCACCTCAGTGGAGTTCTTCCTTCTTTTCATTAGACACTCGTTAGTGGACCCCGGCACGCTGTCCGCTCAGAGCAGCTATGTCCATCTTCTCCACCCCTGTCGCTCCTACAGCGACGCCTCCAGTACATGTCATTTTTTATTAATGGATTTCAGTTTTTAGGACAGTGTTAGAGGTACAGAAAAATTGAACAGCTAGTACAGAGAGGTCCTACATACCCTCCCCCAACACACAGGTCCCCCTGCCATTGACCTTGCATATTAGCATGGCATGTTCGTTATCATTAATGAACCAACACAACGATACACATTGTTGTTAACGCAAATCCACACTTGGTTCACACGTCCCTAGTTTTTACCTAAACTCCTCTTGCTGTCCCAGGATCCACCCAGGACACATGACATCTGGTCCTCATGTCTCCCTAGGCTCCTCTTGGCTGTGACAGTTTCTCAGACTTTCCTTCCTTTTAATGTCCTTGACAGTTTTGAGGAGGACTGGTCAAGAATTCTTTAGGATGGCCCTCAGCCAGGCTCTGTGTTCCTCAGGATGAGACGGAGGTTATGGGGTTTGGAGAAGTGCCATCCTTGCCACACAACATCAAGGACACACATGGACGTGGTGTGACCGCTGATGCTGAGCGTGACCATCGGGCTGCAGCAACATGTGTCAGCTTTCTCCACCGCAGAGTTAGTCTGCTCCCTCTAGAAGCATCAAGGTACCCTGGGCTGGATGACAGAGGCCCCAGTTACAAGCCCCCTACCTGCCGCCACGGGCCCCTGCCTGAAGTCCCTTTCTGGAGCTCCTCTTTGCTCCCTGCACACTGTGGCCGCTGCCCTCCAAATACACGTCCCTAGTTCACCCACCCACCTCCCACATCTGGCACCTGGAGCTCCACACCTCACCATCACAAGTGTTGCTGCTGTGGACAACCCCGGGCATGGATGTTGTATGCAGTTAAAGGGGCAACTGCAGGGCTGATTCCCAAGGGGGGTGCACATACAGTTTTTCCAGGTACCACCTAATTCCCCTATGGAAAGTCCTATAAGGTTGCAGTGTCTCCAATAGTTATGCATGTTTGTTTACCCACAGCCTCAACAATAGGTGCTGACAGATTTTTAAATTGTTGCCAGTTTGATACATGAGAAGTGGCATTTCAGTGTTATTTTAATTTGTATTAGAAACTGACTTTGAACTGCAGGTGGAACATGCAACCTGTTTCTCTATAGGCAATGACAGGCCTATCACAACTAAAACAAACAGGTAAATATATTTACATCCATTGACCCTTTCCCCAGAAAAATAAAGAACCGCACTCTTCAACTAGGAAGACGGGTGGCTTGGATCAAAGCCCAGGACCCACAGGTGCCTCTCCCGGTGAGTGAGCTGGGTGTTACCTTGAGGTGCGTGGCGCGCTTGAATGCCTTCCTGCACACGGGGCAGCCGTGAATGCGCTCCTTGCCATGCACCTCCCTGCTGTGGTGCAGGAGAACAGCGGCTGACGTGAAGGCACGCTCGCACTCCAGGCACTGGTGCACGCGGCCCTCCTTCTCAGGCACGCCGCACTGGGTTGGATTCCCAGACATTTCGGTGACCTGGAGGATCAGAAATCCTGTCACTTTCCACGCACTTTATGAGACCGGCACAGTTTGCAAACTGAATGAGAACCCAAATAACGAGTGCAGACCCAAGGTGGCCACAGCTGTCCCTGTGTGCTGCATGTGTTCACCAGCCTGCCAAGTTGAGCCAGAGACACCTTCAACATCGTGTCAGACCAGAGTGTACACTGTAGTCTTGGAATACTTGGAGGGACTGACCGAAGCAAGACTCAGACAACACACTGGTGGTGAAGGAGAGAGCTTAGGAGCCAGACTGACCAGGCGCAAATTCTTGCGCCAGCATGATTGTCTTGGCTGTGGCTCAATACTCAGCCACACTGCCTGTTTCGTCATCTGAGAAACAATAACTAGTAACAATGCCTATCTATCAGGGGCCGGGGAAGATTAACTGGGGTAGTGTGTAAAAGGTGCTGGGAACAGTATCTGGTACAAAGCAAGCATTCAACCAATGCTAACCAGTAGTAGTAGTAGTCTTAGCTTGGACAGGCACCAATGCTATTGCTTAAAAAATGCCATTGCTTTGGCTGAAGATACATAAATGGATAAACATTAGAAAAAAACACTATGACAAGAAGAAAAAAGATTTCTTTGAGGTGCTTTGATCCTATTAATTTGTGCTATAATAATAAAGAATGGAATGAGGAAAAAAAGGAATAAAACAGAAAAGACCAGAGAGAAAAGATACTGCGAATACGTAACAATAAGGTCTTATTTTGTGCCGCCTGTGTCAGGTGTGCAGGTGCCTACACATAAGTGTCTGTGTATGTAAAGAAAAGCAAGAACAAGAACACACATGTGTTCAGGTCACTGCACAAAATATATTTCTTGTGAGCCAAAAAAGTCTGAACACTGGACAAACGATACTTGAGACTGTTCTGTAACTGCAGATCAAAAACTTCACGATTAACACAAATGGCACATCATGAAGAATATTAACTAAAACACTTGTGGTTAATGCTACAGGTGCTGCCTACTATTCTCCATTAATGTTTTGAAATATCAGTAGTTATGGTAACTAAAATACATACAGAGAACTGTTTCTGAACCAAACATTTTCTCCTAAGTGAGAATTTGGTATCTGGTCTACATCATTCAACAAAAGACAAACCAAACTTTAAAAACTACTTCTGCAGAACATGTTCCAGTGTAGAATCAGCAGACTGCCACATCAGAAACAAGGCTTCTGCTTCACAATTATTGTGGAGCAAAACCTCAATGTTCTGCTGAATTTCATAATGACACATACATGGTATACGTAAAGTGAAGATAAATGGTCAGGATCCCTGAGGCATTCGGAATCTTCCCCAGCATTCGATGTAATTATGCACGTGTGCCCAGCTCTTCCTTGGTTATTGTCTAATGTAATTGCGTATGTGTGTCCAGGTGTCCTGGGTTATTGGACTTAAGTATAAAGGACAAGCGGCTCTGATCCACAGTGCCCCCCTTCCCTGGGATGCCCGGGGGGGGGGGGAGGAGAGGGGGGGGGAGGAGAGGAGGCTGTTGCTGCAAGCTGCTGCAGCTGCTGCTAAGGAAGCTGAGGAAGCTGAAGACTAAGCTTGTGTCGTCTGCCAATGGCTCCTAGGATCTTTCCCAATTACCTAGCTCATGACCTGCACGTGAGGTGTGGTGACCCAGCCTGGCACGTGAGGGGTCTGTGACCCAGTCTGTACAACAGGTTTGAAGGGTATGAGCCCTAGCCCAACACATGGAAATCTGAAAGTAGAGTAAATTAGATCTTAGTAGAAACTGGGAAGTGTTACAGAACTAGTGTGAGGTGACTGCTGGGTCTGAGATGTGTGTCCTGCCAAGTTGGAAACAATCCGACTCCTAGGCCAGGCTGGCCTGAACCGCTGGGGTGTGTGTGTGTGGGGGGGCGGATGGGATAGAAGTGGGTACCCAAATACATCTGGTCTCAAGCATAAGGTGCACAGCTGTCAGGAATTGGACGCAAGAGGGGAGCAGCTCTCCTTCCCACCACAAATGCAGCCTTGCAGTCTCACTGTGATAGCTTGAAAAACCTGTTACTGACCTGATTCCTTCTGCATCCAGTGGCTGGCACTGGCAGGAAGTCAGTTAATGTCTGTTAAACTAAAACGAGGTAGCTATTTCAGAGAAACGCTGCCCATAATACACCCCAGGCACATTATCACCCTGCTGACCCCAAACCTCCCTCTAACAACCTAACCTCTTACTAAAAATGTTTGCAACTGAGATCAGCTGGTCACCATTAACAGGAAACCCAGGTGTAAATAGCTAAAGCCATTTCTTCTATTCAGACATAAAAAGTGGAGTAAAACAGATCTGGGTCCAAACACTAGCCCCGTCTCACCAGCAGTGCATCTTTAAGTTACTCAAAGCTGTCTTTGAGTCAAAGTTTCCTCATGAGTGGAATGGGGCTGCAACACTGAGATACTTCTCAGGTTTTTGGTGAGGGCTACACCAAACGACGCACATCCAGTGCCTCGGAAAGCACCTGGCCTCAGGCACCAGCGAGTGTCAGTGCTTTGCTCATGCAAAAAATAATTTCAAAACAAGGCAGCGTTCCTAATTTAAGCAATGAGAGAGAGAAGAAAGGCCTAACTGCTGAAATGGCTACTGCTGTACAAAGCCTCTTTAACAGCATGAAGCTGTTAAGAGTTATGGCAGGGTTTTGGAAATTAATTCATTTTTGTAAAGACAGGCTGAGTAAGGAGGTAGTCTGTCTATATGGCTCTTTTATGACAGAGACAGTTTTACATTGTGAGTATGTATCTTGTCATACTAGTATGCACTTCTCTTCAGATGAACCATGAAGAAAAAGATAAAAAGAAAAAGACAAGACTTTTGCTCCAGGGACTTTGCTGGAAAGTTCTATGAGACCCTCGATGTATCAAATGGGGCAACACCATCAGCAATTATCAGTGAGCCTGATGCTTTGCTCAGTGCCAAGTGTAGGGAAAGTGAAGGAAAATGGTCAGGGCCCCTCAGATATTCAGAATCTTGCCAAGCATGTGATGTAAAATATGCACATGCGCTCAGGTGTTCCTTGGTTATTGTCTAATGTAATTGAGCATGTGCACCCAAGTGTCCTGGATTATGGACTTAAGTATGAAGGATGAATGGCCCTGATTCGCAGGGCCTTCTGCCCCTGGGGGGACCACAGGGAGGCTGCTACTGCTGCTGGAGACTGTTGCTACAAGCTGGTGCTGCCAGCATGCCCCGAGAGGCCACCACCGCCTCTGCCACTGCTGCTGGTAGTACTGCTGAGGACTGAGCTCATGTCACCTGCCAATGGCTCCTGGAATCTTTCCCAATTACTAGCGTAGACCTGCATGTGAGAGGTCTGTGACCCAGCCTGGCATGTGAGGGGTCTTGTGACCCAGTCTGTACAATGGGTTTAAAGGGGCTGAGCCCTAGCCCTGACAATACAAATAGAAACTTAGTATAACTAAAATAATGAAATGTTTTGGCTTTACTTATGAAATGCTTAGCCATACAATTAGCATAGCTATGGCTCTAACCCTACAATTGGCATAGCTATTGCTTTAACAATAAGATTGCTGTAACCCGGCAATTGGCGTAGTCCTGTAGCTTTACACCAAGTAACTGCCCACAAGGTGGTCCTAAATCCAGCTCAGTTAAAGAACAGGACTTGATCTACACGTGGATCATGGGAGGTCCCACAGCCAGAAAACAATGGGCAGGTGCACACAAAGTGTCCACTAGCACAGCTGGCTCAGCCAAATCCACAGTGGTTAGAGTGGTTCCAGCTTCCTGCCAAGTGCACAGGCAAACCCCAGCAGGTGCCTGCAGTGACCAGGAGCAGCTACTACAAGTATTCCACCTCCCTTAAGAAGGCCTTAGGGCTAAATTAGACAGTGATTAAAACCAATTAATGTTAGCAAACAGTGCTATATGCCCTGACAGGAGAAGTTTACAGAAAACACTTAAGATAATTTTTCTTGCAAATGACTCACTTATGCAGATCAATCATCTACTTCATTTTGATATTTAATTAACATTCTAAGTTCTGAAAAATATGACAAGCTAAACCAAGTTTTAATGTTCGGTTTCTTGCATTACAAGCTAGGACTCAAGTGGAAGTTAAAATGGAATAGATCACTTTTTAATGGAAACATTTCAAACTAATTTTAATTGAGGACTACTGCAAATATTATTATTCCAGCTATATTAATTACTGAAAAAAATCATAAGATTAAGAAACAGCAAAGCAGTTTTGTTTTCTAGTCATAAAACACAGGTATAAGGTAAGGTATGCCTCGGTGTTGAACAGGAACTCTCAGACTCATGAGACTAGAAAGGCTTCACTAAAAAAGCATCACAACAAAAAGAAATTAAAAATAATGATCAAGAAGTCAGTGCTTTCGCCATCTGTCAGCCCATGGGTGCAGTAACCAGCTCCAGGAACATAACCTACAAGCCCTTGGAATATACTGCCAGATAAGAGTATTTTAATACCAGGGCCTCAGGAAATGCCAGATAGTTTATGCTGACAATGTGATTTATGGTGAATGCCTGAGGACCTGGGCCATGCTGCTTCAGTCTGACCTGGGAGCGTGGAGGGTTGCAGACTGGGTGCTTCCCGCTTACGTGACTGATCCCAGTGAAACCCTGAACACCACAGCTCAGCTGAGCTTCCCTGGTTGGCAACACTTGGCAAGTGCTGTCACACATTGCTCCTGGGAGAACTGGCACTGTCCGTGTGACTCCAGTGGGAAGGACAACTGGAAGCTTGCATCTGCGTTCTCCTGTACTCCATCCAACGAGTCTTTGCCTTGCACTGGTTCTAGTCAGTGCTTTTCCACTGTGACCACAAGTATAAACTGTAACCACAAGTATACGAGACTTTTCTGAGTCCTATGAATCTCCTTGTAGTGAATCATCAAACTGAGGGTGGTTTCGAGGACCCCAGACACAGACGTATTAAGGTTACGCAAACTGAAATTCAGCCAGATGAGCTCTGATTATGCCACACTGGGGGAAATCCCAGTGCTGGTTACGTCTAATAGCTGTATGAAAATGTCCTTTTTCCACTGAAAAAACAGTAAGTAATTATGTTGGAAACTCATTTGCTAGGAATGCTTGAGCATAAAACTTGATGTTTCTTAAAGTCAGAGATTATTTATTATCTGTGCTTTAATTGTGATTTTGAAAAGTTTTAAGGCAAGGGTTTTTAGACTCTTTTATAATGTCATTTACTAAAAGTTTTGCCCCCCAAAACATGCTTTTTAAGAAAAAAGGCTAGTCAAATGCCAAATAGGTCTTACACACACACACACACACACACACACATGAATGTGTACATGAAAAAGAATAAGACTTAAAGAATCAGCAAAGGTGTTACAAGAAAACCCACAAAAAGAACTAAATGTAAGGAAGCAGCTATGTGAAGTCTCATCACATAGGAGATATAAGAAGATTATTAATGGATTTGAAACTAGATTTGCACATCATTGTTACATCTAAATTTGTGGTACTAAAACCTCAGCCCCTAAAAGACAAATCACGAATCAATGAGATAGTGTATCCATCGTCTGACACATGCCTGAACGTACTCAGAGCTCAGCACCCCCGTTAGACTGGAATTTGGCTGGAAACACCTCCTCATAAGATGGCCCCAACCACTGGGCGCCCTCTGACCCGGCCCCACATCACCCTCCCTTCTTAATCTATGTGGTTTTTGTTTTTACAAGCTATAGAAGCTCTGTGAATTGGAGTATGCACTGTACCTGGTAGGCTATTTCTTCACAAGTGGCAGCCGGTGGCTGGGGAGTGTGGCTCACCAGTATCACTTGTGGGGAGCCGGCTCCACCTTGGCCTGAGAGAGATGGATCCGTGAGCAGTGCTGGGAATTGCTGGCCCTGGCAAAAGGTTATTACTATTTTAGAAGTTGTAACATTAGCAGATCAAGTCAAGATTTAGAAGATCTTTTATCCTGCAGCCACTTCAGAAAACAAGCCAGGAGGTCCTCAAAACAAGAAATGAAAACTCATGTCCATTCAAAACCTTGTACACATTCACAGCAGCATTATTCACAATAGCCAAAAGGGGAAAACAGTCCAAATGCCCATCAACTGATGAATATATACATAAAACTGGAATATCCATATAAGGGAATATTATTTGGCAATAAAAAGGAATATTATTCAGCATTATTCATAATAACCAAAAAGGAGAAAGAGCTCAAATGCCCATCAACTGATGAATATATAAATAAAACTGGTATATCCATATAAGAAAATATTATTTGGCAATAAAAAGGAATAAAAAGGAATGTACTGATACGCGCTAGAATATGGAAGAACCTTGAAACACCATGCTAAATGAAAACAGCCAGTCACAAAGACCACATGTTGTACGATTCTGTTTATAAGAACATCCAGAATGGACAAATCCATAGAGACAGAAAATAGATTAGTGGGTACAGGGGCTGGGGTAAAAGATTGAGGGGTGAGGGTGGGCCTGGGGGAGGGGAGAACCTGGAAGTGGTACATGAATCTACTTACATGACGTAATCTAAGTCACTTACTTTTGGTTTGTACTATTATTTGTGCTCTATTTTTTTGCTAAATCTGGTTTACACTGAGGTAGAAATTACAAGAATTTGTATTCCCCAAGTGCACATGACCAAGTGTTTGTGCCTTGGCTGAGAGGAGTATGTGTGTGTGCACACTCATGTGTGTAGGTTAACAGTACAGACTCCAGCCCCCACCAGCCCACCAACTGCTTGAATACAACATAATGCCCTTCAGTAAAGCTCATCGACAAAACTATATACTGTACAGCCATTAAAGTTTTGTGTTGCTAAAATTATTGATAAGGGAAGATGTTCACAATATAAAAGAAGGAGAAAAAGTCTATACTAAAGGAAGTATTACAATAACTTGCTTCTGTAAAAATTTAAAAATATGTACCTGCATATATGCATATAAAGGTTTGGAAGGATACACTTATCAAAATGCTAACTGTGGTTCCACCTGGTTGTTGGAGTAAAGGTTTGGTTTTTTTACTTTGTTTTTCATACTTTTCTGTATTGTATTTTACACTGAACATATTACTTTTTTTAATCAGAAAAAAACCCACTTCAGTTTTTAAAGAAAATGTTCAGAATATACATTGAAGAAAGAATAAATTAATAAAGTTCCCAAAGATCACTTTTTGACAGTTGGACAGCTGCTGCTCTGAGGGCACTGACCTGAGAGGTGATGTTAAGTGTCACCGTGTCCAGGCCCCCCGACAGCATGCCCTGAGTGTCGGCCAGTGTCAGCGTGACGCTGGCGTCTCCACCCACACCCGACGAAGACATGACCAGGTTCTGCGTCGAAATGGCTGACGGAGACATCGGTGTGGCTGAGGGGAGGCTTACGCTTGTGGCATTAAGTTCTACAAAAGAGGTGAAATGAGAGGATCAATGGGAAAGCTAGATAAGTCAAATTTTAAGGGCACGGGAACAATGGTTTTCATAAAGGAGGTGATCTGTAGTAATGAGCATTTACACTGCCTAAGCTTTTGAAACCGCATCGAGGAAATCATAGAATCTTTAACTGTAATCCTATGGCATGGCTTTTCTTAGTTTCTAAATATCTTTACACATGAGCATACTCTGCCTCTTAAGTATAATATGGAATAAAAATAGGAAGAGAGAAAACGTGACCCTGAAGTCCCAGTCGCTGTCACTACTGTAGAGTGAAAACTCAGACAAGAGTCCCCAGGACACTGTCCCTAGCCAGGACTGAAGAGACCAGCTGAAGAAAGGAATCAAGTGTGAGCCACAGAGCCATGACGAGTTCCAATGTGTGGTGGATAAATGTGGCTGTCTCTGCCCATTTTCTCACTTTCGACACTCCTGATGTCTACTTATTCTGAACTACAAGCCATCAAAATAAACCTCATGTAATCCTTAAAGTATTAATTTATCCTGCATGACATCTTAAGTTTCTTTGGAAAAGCCTAAACCTTTTAAATATTTTCCCCTTGTAGCCAATAATAAGAGAAAAGAAGATATCTGGGACAGAATCAGGCAAAGAAATGCCTTTTCTTCTACACAACAAACACTCATGCACCCGACCTCACCAGCACACGAGACAGGCTTAGGAGATGATCCAAGTCCTAGCAAGCATCCACAAGGACAATTCAAAAGCTTTTACCCATGAGCACAAATACATACGCACATCCGCACACCACTCCATCCCCACAATCTACTCATCCGTTCATCTCAGCCACGTGTGTCAGCCACGTGCTAGCTGCTGAGGACACCATCATGACAATGAAACAGTCAGTTCAAAATGCTATTTCCTGATCAGGTTTAACAACAAAAGTATCCTGTCGATACTTTGCTGTGACTTGGGTCTCATCAGTCCAGAGCCTTTCCAAGGAGTCAGGGGCCAACAGGAAAACCAGTTACTTATTAATAACTGGAGTTCTCCAGATACAGTGCCTCCACAGACCCACACTCCGCGGGTCCCACACTGTGCTGCAAAGACCTGGAATGTTCCAAAGCAGTACAACCATTAGCAGGCTGGATCCCATGCACTGCAGCAGCTGCTGCGGCACCACAGGCAGCTAGGCCAGACCCCTGCCTGCTCTCATGTCCTGCAGAGTGGATTCCTTGGCCGCGTGGCCGCAGGAATGAGGAGCATGGGTTTGTTGGGGATGTCCAAATGCGCAGGGCACTCCAGTTATCATTGCAACAGTCTGCTGCAGTCTTCCTAAGCTTCCCTCCACACACCCTCATGCTTCCAAATCAGCACGCAGGGATGATTTTAATGGGAGTGGATGAAGATGAAGAGGAAGGATGCTGAGGACCATGGTGAGGGCTGCGGGAACTGCCGGTCAGTCAAATTCACCAGGAGAGGCTGGGGGCGGGTCTGGCCTACCCTCCTGCACGTAGGCAGCTGTCACAGCACCCTGGGAGGGGAGGACAGGGGATGAGAAGCATGTGCCTAGGAGTCTCACCCAGGTCACACGTAGAAAGGGCCAATCAAAAACAGCACAGAATCCAAACCTCACCCTAATGTCCAGTATAAAGGGGCCAAACAACCCTCTCCCCTTCCCACCAGTAAAATACTTCTGACTTTCTAGTGATTATTAATGTATCAAAAGGTCCCAACACTGTGCATCATGAGAAATCTAAAGAGAAAATACAGGCCTGTCTGTTCATTCAAAGTGAATCCTGACACAAAGTTCAGTGAAAACTCTAAACAACTACAGATAATGTCAGAGTACATATGTCAACTCAAACGGTGAACCTTTAATAATGTTCCTAATCCAATGAGCTTTCCACAAACAGGATGACAACAGTTCAAGTAGAACTATACTCAATATGATCGAAAAGAACACGTGACTAGAGTAGGGAAAATCTGAAATTTTCTTAAGCGTGTAATTAAATAATTACAAACTTCAAATAGCTCTTAATTATATATTTGTTGAATGCCCTAGAAGCCACAATTTCAAATTCAAATGAAATACTCTTAAGATGAAAATTAGAATCCAATATTCAAGTAAAGATAGTAGACAAATTTATATTCCATTTATTTTTCTGAAAACAGTGTTCCTCTAGGATATATTAAAGCAACCTGTCTTCACTTTGTTTCTGACTCAAAAAAAGTAATCTTTAAAGGATTAAGAAGCTGTATGTTAATCAAACCCAACACTCTCTTAAATCCTTGTTGAGATAAGTTTTCATAGCTTCTAAGAAAAAAATATAACTTTGTAAGGCTTCATAGTAGTTTAAAAGATACATCAATTTTTTTCTTGAGATTAACAAAAATGTGGGAAGGGAGGAGGTGGGGGCAGGGCAGTCTGGCCGTTCACTCCCAAGTATCCAGATCACACTGTGTTGTAACCTGGAAGTGTGGATAATGTCCTCCTCAATTTAACAATGTATCCACAAATGGGAAATGTTAAAATTTTTGAGCTATTAGACAATAAGCAATTGATTAAATCTAGAAGAAACTAAGCCTAAAACAACCTTACAAAGAACTAGTAAATGAAGAATTGGACTTCCTTTTCACTGAAAGAATTCAGTTTATTCATCAAAATTATCTCAAATTTAAAAGTGGACTAAGGTAAGAACAAAAAGATAATACTAATTTGAAATAAATTCCTTAAAAACTTGTGTTAAATTTCAAGCCTCTATCAATACTACTATCTGCCCGAGAGGGTACTTACACTACACCAAATCATTTTTTAGGAAAACTATTTATGTCAGACTTTTTAATGGATGTTGGCAGGATCATACATCTGAACAAAAGCTTTTATCCTGCATGTGAAATTTTGGCTGATTTCCTCACTTCAATTTACTTGTAAATCCCTAAAAGATAACACACTGCTTCTTTCAATGCCTTCAATTAAGACGCAAAAAGCCAGAGTTAACCTAGAAGCTGATGAGCCTTAACCAAACCTTGCTTACATAAAGAGTTAAAAAATAGTAATAGCCACATGCATACTTATTATGTTCTGATATAAAGGACTAGCAACATTAATATTATATGGCAATGCTGTCAGCTTTTCTTTTAGTTTTGATCTTAGAAGAGCTATGTTTAATTTCAAAACAATGTCATTTTAATTTCAATTCTTAGTTGTGTGGCCTAAAGCTAGATCTGAGACTGACTTTGACTCTAAGATAAATATTGCCCATGAAGATGCAATCTGTTGGCTGCTGCTACAGAGATGGGATCAGCTACATAATTATAACTAGTACAAATGGGATATGCAAATCACTCTAAAATATCTGCTTAATATCAAGGACTGAGGAGGTCAATGTGTGAAGAATCTCTTCCTATATCCAGGATCATTCAAAGATGCAAAAAGGTAAATGAGAACATAATACAACTCAGCTGGTCATATAAAATTAATCCTGTATTAAGAACAGCTGATATTACAATACATAAATGTTCTTTAATTATGAGTTCATTGTTTACTTTACAATGTTACTGAATTCTTTGAAAAACATTTTATTTTTAAATTTAACATCTGGGATGTAAGCTAAAGTAGCATACAAAAGAGAGAGAAAGAAATTTTCTCAGCTGGCCCTAAAACAAACCAAAAAAAGCCTTAAAGTCTATAAGAAAAAAATTAAATTAGCAAAAAGGGTCCATTGCTGTTTTTAAAGAAACTTCAGTTGTACAATACACAGGAACCTTGCACACAGCCAAATGGGAGCAGCTCTACTGCCCTCAAAGATCCCTCTCCCCTGCACACAAGATGCTGGGGTGAGGCTCTTCAGTATGTCTGTGGAGTCAAATTCATAGGTAAGACACCCACCGCCCACCTAGCCAGACAACAGTCACTTAAAGAAACACCGGCAGCCAAACAGAGCCCTCGGAGTCCATGCGTTCTCACTGCACCCAACTTCTCTGCTATGTTCAAACATCCCCAATTCTGAAGTAAGTAATCTACTGCACCAGCAAACACCCAGGATCACCAAGAAGCACAAAAAAACCACTCCACCTAAACTAAAACATCTACCACTCTACCTGTCTTTTCATCAATCTGCCAAGGACTCACTGGCAACGTCAAGCACAGCTCCCAGGGATACAGACTCCAGCACCAACAGCCACCTTGCTCCTCAGTGAGGCATGTTGGGGGAGCTCGAATTCCTGCCACCTCCAGAACAGACACGCGTCGGCAAGTGACACGCAGTCACCCTGGCCCACATATGAGAAAAACATCTTCATATTACAATAGGAGCCACACAGGGTGGGAAAGACGATAAAGTCATGGTTTGTGATTAGAATTCTCGAGATGATAAGCGAGAACATGCTGTCTGATCCTTACACACACACACAGAGGAACAAACTACACCTTTTTAGAAAAAGTTTGCAGAAAAAAGTTTGCTATGTACTTAATAGTACATGATGTATTTTGGACATTTTACCCATAAGAGACTAAACCATAACCTGGAAGTCCTATATTGTAGTCAATTATAACATTAAACAAAACTCCCCTTAATTGAAAAACAAAACACAAGGCATCTCTTATTTCAAATTATTAAGTAAAAGAATTAAGTTCTATGATCCAGCTTTTTAGAGACCCCAAATTAAACAAACCAACTGATATAAGAAACTGGGAGAGATTCAAGTAGGCCAAGTAAGCAACACAGGGCAAAGGGCATGGTGGACATGACTGCTGGTGAGCAGTCTAGATCTGGACCTGCGTGGATCTGCCAACATATGATTCAGACAAAGCTCTCAGTCTACCTTTAACAAATGAGAGGTGTACGCAGGAAGTTCCTCTGAGGTCCTGAGAGGCCTGTGCATCCTTGCTTCAGCTAACGGGCCTTCCTCAGCTCAGAGGCCACACAGAGCCATGCCACTGGCTCGGGGAGAAATGCCCATCCCATTCCCAGACCTTCCCTCAGCTCAGCCAGGACTTCAGAGGAGTTGTCCCCCAAGGTCAATCCCCTGTGATGGGCTCTCTCAGAACTATCATCTCTCCTCTACAAATTGTTACAACTGTAATTTCACATTTATTTATGTATTTTTCAAAAAATGTCTGATCCTAAGAATCTGAGTGCCGGGGGACCCTGCTGAGCTTGTTCAGTCCTGTATTCCCACACTCCACACCACATAGCAGACACTACAATCTTTTACTGAATAAATTAATTACTGGATAAGAAAGCATTTCAATTAAGCATGAAAAAAGTCTAGCTTTTGGGTACAAATACAACTGAAAATTTTTTCCCTCAAAAATTGATATACAGAGTTGGAAAATAAGAAGGCTAAGAAAAGAACAAATCTGTACGAAGTAAAGACAACTAGATAGATATGTTATCCTAAACTGTTAACGGTTACTTATGAAACTTATTTTACTTGAACTCATTTATTAATAAGAAGTTTATTTTTTATAAAAATATATACCTCAAAAATCTTAGAAAGCTGCCATCTTTTAATTTTGGTGTCCTGCTGTCAGCTGGTATGAGGAAATTCACAGTGAAGGGCAGAAGCCATGAACTAAGAGGAACCTCCAGTGCCAGGTCAGAAAGCAGCAGCTTTATAAATGGAGTCATCGAAACACTAACTTACTTAAACACACAATGCCTTGTATATATTTGAATAAAATTACTTACTTCCATTACATAAGGTATAATTACCAACTGGCTGATAACTCTAGAAAGAATTCTGTATCCTAGAATCACACATAAGCCACTAATCCTCATGGAATGATACTGCGTGTGACAAGACACACAGATGACAGACAGATCTGTCATGCTAAAGGACAGCTTAATTTTTTCCATTTACTATGTACAATGGCTCTTAACTATGATATCTTAGCTTGGCTAAATCATGAGCCGCATACCTGAAGAGTTTAATGTTGCACTCTGTGAGAGAAGCTGGTCATTGCTTATTGTTAAGGTGGCACCTGTAGACTGATTATTGATGGCAGGTGCTGACAATCTTATGCTTCCGTTTATTTCACTACTTCCATTAGAATTGTGTTGAATAAGATCTTGACCTAAATGGAAATTAATATTGTGATATCTGAAAATAACATTCTAATTGTGTTTAAACATATAATAGCATCCTCAAAGCTTTCATTTTTAATAATATGTATAGAAAAATTGAAAATGCGACCACAAAAATACATTTTCCCAAATGGCAGTATTTGTTCACACTTTTGAAGCTATTAATTATTTTCAAAATACTTCTTAAGAGTTCTAGTTTAATTCAGTAATTTAGGCACTTAAAATTACACACTTTGTTGAACAAAACTTTCACTGAATTGAAAATATTTCCAAATGTAGTCAACTGCCAAGGGTATCAAAAACATGTTTAAATGGATCTAAAGGACATCACCAAACATAACAAAAGCTCCCTTAACTGACATCCCCAGACTGCTGAGACTTCCCTATATAGCATGCTCCGGCTCCAGCCCCGTGCACACTGACTGCTTACAGGTACGCTCTGATATGCCTGTGAAGCACTCCTACCACAACACATTCCCTTCTGGTTCTAAACTTGCTTATGGCAGCTTTTTTAGCTACAGTAATAATAGAACATGATCAAATAGTATGGAAACTGGAAATGACTATGTGAATTAAAAAACCTATTGAGGTTTCAAAGAAAACTAAACTGAATGCTTTGGAAAGACCTGATACAGACAAGATGCTTTAAAAATTCTGCTGTCAAATTAGCGAGACAACTACACAAAACTGAAAAGAAAAAAGGATCAAAAGAGAAAAGTATGCTTGCACTGTGATTGCTTTATCATTAGCTACACTCTCATGGCGTTCTAAAATAGAAACAAGAAATGAAACTATGCATCATGGGCATGAGTACAGGCAAAATTTTTTAAAATGTAGAAGTATTATTATCAGAGCAGACCCTATTCAAAAGATCTGTGAATGGATGTTCAAAGTATGTAGGTATCTCTTTTTTGATTCCCTATTTTACATTGCTTTTAATTAATAACTGGGCTGAAAAAATCAGGTGAGAGGACTTTTACTGTATGTACAAGACAATCAGGGGAGCCAAAGAGCTGTCCTTGCACCTTACCCAGTGTTTAATTTTTTTCTCCAAATGCATGGATTCATAAACTGCTACAATCTATAAGACTTATTTAAAGTAATATTTGCATTCTCTAGTGTTCACAAGCATTTATAATTCTATGCACTAAAGGAAACAAGTACATCCCACAAAATAGTTGAAGATTTCTATAGAATATCCAGATGTTTTCAACAGGTGGCCATAAATTAAATGCCTTCTGCAGCCTTTTCAGAATGGGTTACGGAAATGTTGACTTGTGAGTCACAATAGACAATTCTCATTCTCCATCATAATAAGAAGTGAAAAACAAGAAATCTTAATCCCAAAGTTTGTATAAAACTTATTTCATTAGCTGATTTAAAGTTTTCTCCTAGGAGAAGCCTTTAGAAATTAGTTATATTCATCTATACTTTAGAATATACTAATAAGCAATAAAATAACCAAATGACCAATAATAGGAAAACATAGAAAAGACAGAAGCACAATCCACAAGCTCAATAACATATTTTATGAACTACAAGCAAGAAGCAGGCATTATGTGTTTTTGATAGGATCTAGCACAATGCCTCATATATTAAGGGTACTCAAAAAAAGTTAACTTGATGAACAAAATAACCTTTTAAAAATAACTCTTCTATATTTCCAACATTAAAATTCAGATAATGAAATTATAATGAAAGGAGAAAGGTTACTGAACTATATAAAGTTCAATGTTAATTTTTGTTGTCCAATAGCATCTAAAAATCAATGCATATCATTCAAAAGCAAAGCTCCATGTAAAAATGTTTCCTCAAATTTCTCATATACTAAAAGGAATAAAGACACCTTCCTGAAAAAGAAAGCCTTTCGTTTTCTTCTAAATACCTTCTCTTTCAATTCCACTATTAAGTTTTGCAGGAATCTCACTGAAACAGAAGGAACAGGATCCTGGAAGGATGTCACAGTTGCACCTTGCACAGCGTCTGTCATTATTCTCTGTTGTGAGGGAACACAGCTGCTTCCCTCCACCACACCATATCTGCACACAGTAATTCTGATTCTCAGCGAAATGTTTTTATTATTTTTAACAACCTCATAAGGTAGTTACGAGGCTTAAATGAGTTAACATTTGTAAAAGTTATAAATTAGAATAATGCCTGGCACATAGTAAGGAGTATAAAAATTTTTGTTAAATTAAAAAATGAAGATCTCATAGCTAAGAATCATATGGGCAAAGAACACCTGTAAAATATGTCCAAAGCTAACATGGATGGGGCACACTATCAGACTCTCTGATATGTACATAAAGATCAAGGGAGGGGCACACAAGGAGAAAGCTGGACTGTGAACACCGCAGCCCTTGGGCAGGGCGTGAGTATGCTTGGTGACTGACCAACAAGCAGGATTTGTTTTCCAATTTCAAGTGAGCTTTGCTGCCAAAGAGTATTTTCTACATGCTTATCTGTTTTTCAATGTTGTACCATATTTAAAATTTTTCTACATAATCTAAGTAGAATTCTGAAGGCCTAAGATAAGGAGAGTACCGTGAGTATCTATGATGTCCTAGTGCACACAGTTTATACCAATGATATTCCTTTAGTTTAATAAGCATGAGTGAGAATCATGAAGCTATGGTTTTTGCTCTTTACTAACTAAAAAATACATGACAAAAATAACTGACTCTCTAAAAATTAATCAATTAATTGATTGACTCTATTCAAACTGGAAGTGACATAAGAAACTATAATTTTTAATTTCTGGTATTCAATTTGAACTGCAGCACATTATTTTCATTAAACTTGAATTTCTCACATAAATTATAAATACTTATTGAGGACTGGCTTTATGCAAAGCTGAGTGTTGTAGAAAAAGAGATATAAGTAAGACATGCTTATATTGCAGTGAAAGAATGTTTAAAATATTAACTTACTAACCAGAGATAGTCAGGGTGATTTCCTGAGGAGACCCCGAAGAAGATGTAGTGGTGGGTCCAGCAGCCTGTGCCAGGACCTGGCTGAGACTCGAGTTGTTAATGGTCAGGGTGATCTCATGGGGGACACTGGAGGTGGACACCAGACCTTGCGAAGTCATCACTTGAGTGAGATCTTGGGTTCCTGATCATCATTACAAAACAAAACAAAGTTGAACTAAAAAAAAAAGGTTCTCCCATTTTATATTAAGATTACTTTAATTAAATTGTTTCAAAAAGTGAAAGATTCAAAATAAAATATTGGTCATCTCTAGTTCCTTCATCTAAAGGCAAGAAAGCCTCATGATGAAACGGGCAGCCAGCATGAAATGGTAACTGAATGTGGAGATCCATGTGTGCAGACTGAATCAGCATCACAAATTGTGAGAAAAGCTTGTTTTATTCTTAGGACAGCTGATTTACCTGGTGAGCTTTACAAAAAGAAGAAAGCAACATCGTAATGTCCTAAAATCAAATATGTGACTCTAAGCAAGAACCTCAACACCTCTTACCACTGCTGCTAGTGGTCAGCACAGAATCCTGCTCAGACAGCGGGCCAATGGTCAGGTTAGCAGACGTCACCGTGGGCTGCAAGGACAGGCTAGAGAGAGGCTGAATTACCACACTGGCTGGGACTGTACTGTCTGCTGTCTGTAGAGAGCTGTTCTGTGGGGCCAGGCCAGGCTCCCCGGTGAGCTGCTGAGCAAGCAAGCTGCCCTGCTGTAGCGTCTGCTGCAGAACACTTGGATCAATCTGAAAAGCAACAGGCACTTGCAATGAGAATTTTATGTTTCTTTGTGACACAGACAACATTAAAGCACAGAAAACCACGGCAGGTGCCCTACTTGCAGTGTGATGTTGTTGATGCTCGAGGCATCGATTCCAGAAATCTGAACGTTTGGTCCAACCAAGTTAGCAGCCAACTGTAGCTGGATGCCCTCGAGGGTGGCCAAGCTCCCATCTGTCAAAGACACGGTCAGGTCACCTCCAGCTGGCCGGAGAAAGAGAAAGGGAATGACTAAATATTATAAACGCTTATCAATATGGCGTAGCTAAGGAATACTAACATTTACTTTATTCCATACACCTACATTATCTAATTTAATCATCATAAAACAAACCTTGTGAAATAGATAAGAATATTACCCATTTTAAACATATCAGTAAAGTGTCTCCCAGAGTTTCCAGTGACCAGCCCAAGGTTTAAAACAACAATAACTGAGTGGTGGTCAGGCTTCAATTGTGCCAATCACAGAAACAGAAAGGCACACAGGACATCGAACCTCTTTAACAACTGCTGCACTGATGCGTAAATGCACAGATAAACCCCCCTGGCTAAAATTCAATACCTTTAAATCACTATGTGATCCAATAACAACTGAAATCTCTACTACATTAAAAACAATGTTAACGAGTATTTATAAATCACACACCTCCCTACTAAATTTATGAGAAGGCCGATGGAGAAAGAAACAAGGTTAAGCCCATTAAAAACAAAAGCTATATAAAGTGCTAAGGTGTTAAAAAGCAGATGTGGTGGATGAAAGAATGAGAAATGGAAAGGCAATTATGTCTGAAACATAAAACAAAAAAATGAAGTTTCAGGGGCCGGCCCGGTGGCGCACTGGATAGTGCGCCGCTTGGGAGCGCAGCGGCGCTCCCGCCGAGGGTTCGGATCCCACATACAGACCGGTTCCCGCTCACTGGCTGAGCGAGGTGCGGGCGCAACTCCGAGGGT
>NW_007727870.1:78225-92436 GCF_000696425.1 Galeopterus variegatus | reverse complement strand
GGACACAAAAAAAAAAAAAAAAAAAAAAAAAAAAAAAAAAAAAAAATGAAGTTTCAGTTTTCTCTACTGCCTTATAAGGGAGAGGCTCCAAGAAGGGAAAGCCCTGCTGCTGGAAAGGAGGTTTTTTCAGTTATAAGAAGAGATGAACGTGGTGTGTACCAGAGCGTGGTATGTATCAGACCTGGTGTTTACCTGACACAGAAGCAGGCAGGATAGCTTGGCCCACCAGTCCTTGCTGAAGCAAGTTTTGGTCGAACTGTCCTGTCAGGACAGAGTTGTTCATGATGAACACATTAGGGTCGGAAGAGGAGGAACTGAGGAGGCTGACAGGAGGGAGCCCTTCGGAGGAACTCCGAGTTCCAGGCTTTCTAGCTTTCTTTGGGTCAGGTTTATAATGAAACTGCATATGAGTCTTCCTTCGGCCCGAAGTCCGGAAACGCAGCTCACAGTGCGGGCATTTGAAAGGCTTTGCTCCCGTATGCAGCCGCATGTGAACTTTCAGACTTCCCTTGGTGGAAAACGCGTTGCTGCAGACGTGACAGCTGAAGAGCTTCTGACCTGTCGAAAGCCCAGCCAAGAGTCAAGGGAGGCGATGACAGACACTACATCCAAACACACCCAGTCCAGTGTCCACACCAGGGCACAGGGCTGACTCCACAGACGAAAGTGCCTTCCAAAGAATCCCTCTCACCTGAAAGATGTCATGGACGTGACAGACAATTGTTGTAGAAACTTAACAGTATAGTGTTTGCAATATGATTTTAGTAATGCCACAGCCCTTTGAGGTTTACAGCATCTTTAAACCACTGCATGGTACTGCACCTTGATAGGAGCATCTGACTTGGATTCATCAGAAGCTAGAAGGTGGGGTGATTAACAGCCCAGCTCTGCACTGCTGTCAGTTTTCTTTGGGTTTATAAAAAACTCTTGAAAGTCTCGGCACCTCTTTATTTTCTCCTCTGCCCAACAGGGGCAACCAAAATGCCAGCACAGGTAGGTACCACCACACCTGAATAATGAACAAAGGAAAACTCCACTATGGGGACACAGAGCAGTGCGTCTAGGATAACAACCATAGATCCTTAGAGGCTCTTTTCATATTACCGGGTGTCACAAAGGCCGTGAAGGCACTGAGTGGCATTGGCACCGACTCTGTTCTGGAAGGGCTTCTGGGGGTAGAAAAACTTCCTGGTCTTCTTCTCCCTCGACTGGCCCAGGAACAAACACTGGATTTCACCAGGGATGACACAAAATGCACAAAATGACTAGAGAGGCCTATTTACTGGAACACTACTCTAGGGTCCTCAGAAATCACCTTCTCATTTCATAATGGAAAAGAGACACTGAAAGGCATTTTTCACAGACTTTTCTTTCTATTCCTATCCATGTATCCTACACTGAACTGCTAAACCAAGTCAATGACGAGGCAGTGTGTGCTGGGCATCTACCACGTAAGAGCCTGCACACCAGATGGTGGGGTGCAGAGAGAAATGCAGCTGGCCCCTCCCCATCCTCCACAGGCTCACAGCCTTGTATGAGAGAGACAAACACAAGGAACATAATGAAACAGAAAAACTGCGCATAGAAGAGTCATATCAAGTAAGTTCATGTATCTATTTGGTTCCAAATATTAACCTATCAGGAAGGAGTCTTAGGGCTTCACAAGAATGTGTGAAATACTGTTTGCACTTGTTTGTTCAATTCTGCTCATAACCAAAAACTAAGAATATAAATCAGTTTGATAATCATAATCCTATGAATCACAGCAATAATAAATGACTCTCCAATCACTGAGGTTACTACACACCAAACACTTTCTAAGCTATTTAAATGTCTTAACACATCTAGACTGCCAATAAAGGAAGTACTATTAGCTTCGTTTTACACACAAGGAACCTACGGCTCAAAGAAGCAGCTTATCTGAGGGCATGAAGCTTACAAGTTGAGCACAGAACCCACACCAGCAGCTGGCCCCATAACCCCTAGGATGTCCAATGCAGAATAAAAACAAACAAAGGTTAATATATTTTGATTGGTGCAATTAACCTTCAGTTTCTCAAATTAGATAAAGAAAAAGGCCATGAACATTGGACATTAATTTTTCCCTTCGTAAGATTTTCTCCTCATATAAAAATAATTAGGACCTAATAACCGTCATCACATTTGCTAAGTCCCCAGTTTTACCAAACCTCAACAAACCCAATCTCTTCCACCTAAATAAGACTAAGAGGTAATCTTTTTAACAAAGGAATTTAAGGCTGAGTAAGAAGAATACAAAACAACTCATAACTCAACTTTTCAGAGCTAATCTCTTTTTTTTAGTGTTATTTAGACCATTTTTCCTATGTAAGGAATAAAAAGTAAGCTATGTCTTCATGGTTCCTGATTTTTAAGCTTTCTATAACTTTGGCGCATTTATGTGTGCAAAATACAAAAGAAGAGAACATATAAAATGCGATTCCAAGTGCCAACCATGATACAGACGCCTGCTCCTCACCTGTGTGTGTCTTCACATGGCAGTCCAGCGTGGATTTGACTGTGAAACTCTTTCCACACTCGTCACACTTATACGGCTTTTCTCCAGTGTGGATTCGAACATGCCTGTTGAAAAAGCATTTGCAGTGAAGTGTTTTTTTTAATTATGTACACATTTACTAACAACTTCATGATTTGAAATTTATAACTAACTGTATAAATACAAATTATGTGTTACTTTCTACTGATTAAATTTGCCCAAATGAAAATTTTGAGCTTGACTCTATCAAAAAAAACCACCATAAACAAATCCAAAAAAACAACAAAAATATCTACAAGACAAAGGAAAACAGGGCTAATTTCCTTTAAAGCCAAAGAACTCTTAAATCAGCAGGAAGACAACCAACGTCAGAAGAGAAAAATGGGCAATGTGCAGCTTATAGGAGAAGAAATACAAACAGCCAAAAGCATATGGAAAGGTGCTTAACCACACTTACAATCAAAGGAGAGCAAATTAAAATAACAAGATATCACTTCCCCCATCCTGGAAGCCATAAGGCCTGGAAACAGGCATTCAGAGACTCTGGGGGCACAAACACATGACCCTTTGAGGAACCCTCAGCACTGTGCCGAGACTCACACAGGGGCAGAGGACACAGTCGCTGGACAGTCTCCTCCCAGGAATCAAACACGGAGGCTCAATGTTCACCAGCAGGGGCTGGTGAAATAAATTCGGTATCCCATGCGACAGAACACAGCACCACCATTAAAAAGAATGAAATAGGTTTACAGGTAGTGACAAAGAATGATGCCTAAGACTCATCAATATGCAAAAATTAAAGAAAAAACAGAATTGTAGGACTTAATGCTGAGCTATCTGTAGACATTTCTGAAACATAAGAAACTGTTAACCATGGTTATCTCTGGGAAGCAGGACACACTTCCATACTGTTTTGGTTTTGTTTTACTATAATACGTACTCAGTACTGGAGGCCAAACCTTGAACTGCTTTTTAATGAAGGCTAGGACGAGAAGAAAATAACTCAGCTATTTGGTTGTGCCTTGCTTGTTTTCAGGTATAATTGGCTCCCATCCTTTTCACCTTTGTGAGGGAGACATCATTAGCACTCAAGAACTACTTGATCATGTCTTGTCTCTGTGTACCTGCTGTCCCCACCAGCTACGTATCAGCAACATGTACAGGCCCACACCTGGTAGGTCTATACTGGCGTGCAGACTGCAGTCCTGTCCCCAACACCTCTGCATGGCACCCTTGCCTGGAGTAACTTTCTCACCTGTGATTCCACTGCACCTACCACCCCCACCAGTGAAACCAGCTCTCAGCTATTCATCAGCTCCTCCTGGCCACATACAACTGCTGGCCAGGGTACAAAACACCCAATTCTTCCAGTGTTACTCCCTCTATCCTCTCCTTAGTCTAACTTCCCACTGCTTTATTCCTCAAACTCGGATCACACCATCAACACACAGTACATGATTCAGAGAGAGCATGCAGGATGCCATGCTGCTCTAGTGGCCCACGCAGTCCAGCTTCATTTGGGCTTTCTCTGCCTGTGATTTGAGTGCTCACTAAATGAGCACTTCCAACCTAGTGGCTACCTGATAACTACCCGTTTCCTGCATCACCTGCCACCATGCTGTGGAGTACTCTGTGGAATAAAGAGAACAAGGAAAATATGCTATTTGGTTTTCTGAAGCAGGCTGCTATATTATTGTCCATCTTAAAATCTTTTTTTTTTTTTAAGATGACCAGTAAGGGGATCTTAACCCTTGACTTGGTGTTGTCAGCACCACGCTCTCCCAAGTGAGCTAACCAGCCATCCCTATATAGGGATCTGAACCTGTGGCCTTGGTGTTATCAGCACCACACTCTCCCAAGTGAGCCATGGACCGGCCCCTCCATCTTAAAATCTTAACAGTTCTTCCTTTATTAAACTGCTCTACAGCTTTCACCCATTAGTTCTATCTCCTAGAGCAAAAAATAAGTGTCCGCCTTATGGTATGTGGAAGCTCTTCTAATGTTTTAAGATAATGTTTATACTTCGGTCTTTTTTTTCCAGTCTGAACATTCCTAGAGCTCCTTCTATTCTAGGTCTCCTTCCACACTTTACCACGTGTCTTTTTTCCAGATTCTTCACCATTCTGCAAAACTTGATCACACGTATCAATCAATGCTATTTGGCTTATCACCTCGCAACATCTCCAATCAGTCCCCAACTGTCAGGTGTGTGTGTCTGCCCTTCTGACACAGGCCAACCGTCCTCTAGGGCAGGACAGCTGCTGCCCTTCTACAAACCTGCAAAGCTCAGCATCCTGTCTTCCTCAGTAAATTAACTAGCTTACATTTTTTACTACTACCACAATCATAGAGAAATAAGCACCAGCAGTCTACAGAGAAAAGAGATTTTCTAATTAACATTCGGCATGAGCTTATGATACAGAATTAACACAGGTGTAAAGCCATACACTCAGGTAAGTGATTAGCCACTGCTTAAGTAACAGTAGATTCAGAAATTAACCTGCCTTACTGCAATGAAAATTATCAAATGAAGACATGGAATAATATATTTTCAAACTCCCGAACCAGACACCCTGCACAGAGTGCAGCAGTGGGTCTTACCGCACTAAGTCGCTGGGCTTCTTGAAGCTCTTGGGACAATAGGTGCAGCAGTTGGCGTGCTTGGGCTCTGCCTCGAGTTCTGCATGCTTATCCTTCATCTCACTAATGCGATCTTTCTCTGCGGCCGACTGAACTAGGACCTTCTCAGACACCGTAGCACTTTCCTGGGGCCGAATTTTGGCTAATTGGGCTGTCTCTTCCTCTGTGAAAGTGATGACCTCAGGACGAGACTTCCTTACTGCATTTCTGTCAGAATTTTCTTCCTCTTCTTCCATACCCACATCTAAACAAAATATAGGAAAAGGGATCAGAATCCTAGTAAAAACCTTGTTTTAAACAAAATAAGTGAATTAAAACTAAATATGTACATAAGGTTAAAACTAATAACTCAGTTAAGCTAAATCTAAGATTGCGGGAAAGAATTGCTTTTCTTCCCTGCACTGTTTCATTGAGAAACTACGAAAGATCTAGAACAAAACAGTCAGGTGAAGGACGGGCCCAGGCAAGCAACGGCCCAATGTCAGGAATATGCCATGACTGAAGATCTACTTCACCCTCACTGAAAACCACTAGCAAGCCTGGAAATAGTCAGTGTCCCCGCAAGCTACCAGTATTCATAAATGCAGATACTCATTTATTAATATGGGCAAAAAATGAATTATCATCAGATAAAGAAAGTCAGAAGCCCCAAAATGGGAGATTAAGTTGATAAATTAGCAAAGAGTCCCTAATAAAAAATACTTACTATATAGAAGAAAATAAAACTTAAAAAAAAAATGTTTAAGTATTCTCTCAGTGAAACATAAAGATATATTTCAATTCATTTAAAACAAGAATAAGCTGCTAATAAAATGTAACTGAGAAAGAAAATAGTTTGGCTGAGAGCAGGGAGGTCATTACTGCATGAAGGACTTCAAAAAAACTTAAAACTCAGTAGAAACACTAAATAGCACAATGACAGTGGTTAAAACCCAATTAGTGAATTAAAAAACAAACTGGATAATTTTTCTTAGAACATAAAGGGAAAAAAGATGGGATAGATGAGAGGGAGGAAGGTGGGATGGAGAAAGTCAGCCATGGAGGTTAAGAGCCAGGAGATTCATTATCTATTTAGTAGAAATCCCAGAAAAAGAAATAAAGTGAACTAAAATTCCACATTATATCAAAAAAACTTTGAAAGATCTGGGGGCAGGATATAAACAGTGGACCCCACCAACAATGACAAAGAAATATGGAGATAACTGTGTTAAAAAATGTTGCATAAGCAAGGATACAATCAATATAGTGCATACTGTGAGAGCAAAAAGGACAATGAAATTGAGCAGAATAAATACAAGATATAAAACAGGATGGCATGTGTTAGGCCACACAAGTTAAATGTCACAATAAACGTGAAGAGATTCAATCCCTATTACAATAATCCAGATTTGGGTAAAACAAAAGAATTTAACAAGTGACTCTCTCCTATAGAAAACAGAGTTCATATAAAGGTTTTCCCCTCAATGATCCAAAAGAAGAAAACAAGATATATAAAGCTGTATGTGAATATATATGTAGTAGCATGATGAAGCCCTAATAGAATCCCCAAATCAATCCTAACAGCACCGATGTAATAGTATTAGAAACTTTATTAACTGACAGGAAGGAATAGGTTATCAGATTTAGAGATTACATGTACTGGCTGATTAGTTAGCACTCTCCACACTACAGAGTTCTAGAAATAATGCCTGGATGCCCTATATTCTTTAATTCACTTGAAGGAAAAAAGTTATCTTCTTTTTATTCTTTACTAAATTTCATGACAGAAGTACCATCAGCTTGAAAAGTCTGAACAATTTCACTAAGCACAATAGTTCAGAAACTTCAATATTCAGAATTATTTACTGAGGAAATTAGATGATCATCTTCTCTGGCAATGGATAAGTCAGAACTTTCATTATTTTAAAATAGGCAGGACAAATTTTAAAGACTTACTCCTCAAAATATAAGAGAAAGCTACACTGCTATTATTTCAGTATAGCATATCAAGGACCCTGAGGTCAGATGAATACAAAGTAGGAGGAACAGGCAACTGGGGAGAGAAAGCCTCTGAGAACATGTGGTCATCAATATGACATTCACTCAACAGACACTGAGCACTGTATGAGGACAGCACTGGCCAGAGCATAGGCCAGAACCCAGGCCCCACAACATGTCCACAGACCCGCATGACTCACAGGTGTGTAAGAACTAACACTGATGTAAAACGCATTTGGTTAATAACCCTCAAGCCAAGCACCTCCTCCTTCTGTGTCTCCAGTTGCTGGCACAGCAGAGGGCACTGTCTGGTGTCTCTTCATGTGCTTTTTACAGTGGACTGTGGTCCGGAAACCCTCCTCACAGAAGGGACACTTGTAGGGCTTCACACTCAGGTGCGTTGCCATGTGCCGCGTGAGGCTGCCGTTGGTAGTGAAAGATGCACCACAGATGCTACAGCTGAACGCCTTCACCCCTGAGAGGACAGAAATGGGACAACACATGGTTGGAAACAGCCACATTTCATCACCTTCAAATCAAAGACAGTCAAAAGCAGAGATGCACTCAGTAAGCCACAAAATTAAAGAGTTTATTTGCTATCGTTTCTAGTTCTCAGGAACTGAATCATTTTAAGAACATGGAAACTGACAGCACGTCTTCATTTTTTACTGAAATTAACAGCCTCTGAGAAGTATGTTTCCCAAAACAAGTCCTCTGCTCTCAGTCAGTTAAACGGACAACATATTTTTGGGTTATACCAAGTAATGTTTTTTCAAATCCATCTTTCATCATCCCAAAGAAAATTACTTACATTAGGCCCTAAGGAATAGCCTACAAAGTCTCCATACAGCTCTACTTTCTTCCTATCCCTGTCTTTCCTCCCATTGCTCCTTGCAAAAGTCTTATGTGGCCTCTCTCTGCCTCCTAAGCACCATGTGACCTGCTCTCAATCAACCAACGGACTAGCCCAGAAAACTTTTCCTCCTTTTGTTTGTATGTTTCTAAGCAGTACACCTTCACTTTCAGATAAAGCCTTATATAAAATACACACTGATATGAAACACGAAGATCATTAATATATTAAATATACTGAAAATATTTTTAAATATATTAAACATATTATTTAACATATTATATAATAATATTATTTAATAATGTTTTAATATCTTACTATGTAATATATTAAAAATAAATTTAATTGCAAACCATACATATGATAAAGATCCAGAAGTCAGAATATATTTTAAAAAAAGCTCTTAGAACCTGATCAAAATGAGATAAATAACCTAATTTAAAAATGGGCATAGGATTAAAATACACATTTCTCAATAAGTACAACAAAAAATGCTCAACATCATTAGCCATTAGGGAAATGCAAATCAAAACCACAATGAGATACAACTTCACACCCATGAGGATGGTCACAATAAAAAAGACCGACAATAATAAGCACTGGCAAGAATGTAGAAAAATCAGAATCCTCATACATGGCTGGCGGACATGAAAAATAACTTAGCCACTTTGGAAAAGTTTGGTAAACTCAAAAGTTTAAATAGACTCATCACATGACCAAGCAATTCCACACCGAAGTAGAGAAATGAAAACATGTCCACACAAAAACTTGCACTTAAAAGTTCACAGTGGGATTATTCATACTGGCCAAAAATGGAAACAGCCCAAACATCCATCAACTGAAGAACAATAGATGAAATGTGGCATATTCACAGAGTGGAACATTATATGGCCATACAAAGGAATGAGGTACTGACACACATCACAACATGGGTGAACCTTGTGCTGAGTGAAAGAAGCCCGTCACAAAAGATCACATACTGTACAAGTCCATTTACCTGAAATGTCCAGAACAGGCAAATCCACAGAGACAGAGATAGATCAGTGGGTGCCTAGGGTTGGGGGGCACTAAGGGGAAATGGAGTGACTGCTAATAGGTACAGAATTTCCTGTGGGTGTGATAAAAATGTTCTAAAATTAGATAGTGGTGATGGCTGCAGATTTCTGTGAACATACTAAAACCACTGAATTGGACAGTTTAAGTGGGTGACCTGAATGGTATGTGGATCAGTTCTCAATAAAGCTGTTATATTAAAAAACAACAGGCATAATTTCCACACATAAGGCAGACAGTGACCTGTGTGTGTCTTCTCGTGCGACTTGAGGACACCGGAGGAAACAAAGCCCCTCCCACAGAGCTTGCACTTGTAGGGTTTCTCTCCCGTGTGCGAGCGCACATGTTGCTTCAAGTGGCTGGACTTCTTAAAGCCTTTGTTGCAGTATTCACACCTGCAAACCAAACACGCAGAGCTCAGTCCATGTCAGTTCACAGCACGATCACAAAGACAGAAGAAAGGCAAACTAACTTCACCAGCAACTGTTAAACAATCGGGCACAACTGTTTCAGAAACTAGGTGTGCTCGCCAACATTTAAAAAATTATAATACAAAATACAAAACATTCGCAGCAATAATTTGTTGGATCAAATCCTGCTCAGAGTATTTGTAGTCTTAAATGTGTTTTATTATTTAAAAACTAGGAAATCCTGTAATAATTCCCCGGCAGACATATTTGAGTAGTTAGAAACTTTCTCTAAATGTAACAGGAAGAAATTTTATTACATGCTGTTTTCTTTAGTAAGTCATTAGACACTATGATACCTTCTATTGCTTCGGGGCCTGAATCTAGACACTTGGAAATGATAATCCAAATACTCCTTTGGTTTATAAAATACTTTACAAAACAGATTACACTGGAGCTATTTTGAGTAGTACATAAATATGCAGTATTATTTCCCCCGCAGTTACTACTGGATAGATTAAAATTACTTTGAAGACTAAGAGAATTATAAGTCTCAAAATTCCTATTCAGTTATTATTAAAAGCTTATTCCATTAGTACGTCCCTATTTTTTTCCATTCTCAGGTTTTAATGTCTCATAGGAAGTTAGTGAAGTCCCTAAACTATCACTTCTACGTCTAGACTAGGTGCCTACAGAGATGCAACTAACACTTCTCTGTAGCTAAACTGAGGGCTGAATAAGTGTAAATACATTTCAAAATTTCATTCCAATACACGAATGTGATTTGGTGAGGCTATCAATTAAAAATAGAAAGCAGGCAAACAAATATACACCATCTGATTTTAGAAAGGTAATTCTGCACACGAAATTGAGATTGATTCTGATCTACACGTCAGTGATAGGTAATCATCTATTTGCAGAACTGAGTACCATTAAACGACTTGACATTTACGGAGAAAAGGATCTCCAATAAGCAAAGTAAGCTTTCAGAACAGTCACATCTGTTAATTAAAACCAACAACCAACAACAGAACTGTGGAGAAACAACCTCTTACTAGAGAACAGTCAGACAAACAGACCTTCACTATGTGGCCCCAGCCAAGCTAGGAACCAGCTCCATTCATGAGATGGCCCTTCTCTCTCTCCACAGACTACGCCTGCCTGGTCTGTTGACCACACAGCTATTCTCCTAAAACAGAGATGCTAATGCTAACGGCAACATCACAGTAGAACTGTCATCATGCTAGGCAGTTTATCCTCATCACAATTCTGTGCAGTGCATTCCTCAAGTGAGGTCAGACAGAGAGAAAGCAGGAACCATGCCGAGGTCCCCATGACTGTCTGAAGCAAGTGTGCGTAGGAAACACACCTCTGGGGTGCATTCCTCCTCCCTGCTTAGCCGTGCTTTATGGGAAAATTATAGGATACAGGTGCTATGTTTCTCATCTTGGGGAAGGATCTCTGATCCCTGAGAATCTAATTAAAGCTACAACGTCCTCTCCAGCTCGTGGCAAGTCTGACCTGTCCCCGTAGCTGGCTCTTCCTTTCTTTGCCCACCTCTAAGGGGAGTGACCGGGTAGCTATCTTTGAGCCAGTTTCTTCTCTGGACCTGCCAAGGGGCTTGCAATATGAGTCTCTACACTGACAACTCTCAGATGTATACTTCCAGCCTGCACCTCTCCCTCAACTCCAACCTGGTACAAAGTACTGTGACTGCCATTTCTTCTCAGGTATCCACCACAATGACATAAACCAAACTTGGTCTTCACACGAAAGTCTGCTCCTCAGAGGGGCTTCCTCTTTCTAGGTAATACTCATTCCATCTTTCTAGCTGCTCTGGTCAAATCCTTAACTCCTTTTCCTCTCACATTTGACCTGTGATAAGTCTTCTAGGTTCTACCTTCTAAATATATTTGGAGTTTATGGCCACCTCTTACGATAGCAGCGATGACTCTCCAGTCTGCTGACATGTGACACTAACATCCCACTGCTGCATTCTCTTTGTCTATGACCCAGAGTAACACTTCATTGACTCTGCAGTTTACTTACTCATTGTGCCCATTATCTCCTTCTTCTAGAACGTAAATTCCATGGGGACTGAGTTTTTTTCTGTTTTGCTCACTAATACACCCTCGTGCTAGGCACATAACAGGTCCTTAAAAAATGATGAATGAATGGATAGAGGAATGATGCAAGGCTAAAAGTCCAGTAACGCCCCAGCAGATGCCACAAAGGAATCATGAGAACACATAAGATCAAACACACTTAAAAACAATGCAAAATCCCAAATTAGATATTAGCAAAGAAATACATGCTGAATAAATGAAAATATGAAGAAAATATCGTGAGAATCACAGAAATCCTGAAGCCCATCTACGTGTATGCCCTCAGAGTCTGTGGACCCCAAAGTAAGAATCACTGCTCTAATGTATATTTTGCAAACTCATGAAGATCTCAGGATATTAGCCTTCTGAAGGCAATGAATCTAAAGCATAAGAATTCTGGTTCAAGGTATTTAGGATCTTGTTTGAAAAACAAACCCTATGTAAATGAAACAAAGGAGTAACTTGGTTTCTCAAAAATTATACAGCCAAACTTATCCATTTTCAGAAATTTTAAGACCATTCATTTGAAGTAAGACAGCTCATCAGTTTTTAAGAATACAGAGAAATGAGACATAGCTTTTATTAAATGGCCCTGGAAAAAAATTACTAGAGTTTAAAAAGTATTTTAAGCAAATGATAAAATTATTAAAATATTATATAGCTAAAACTCTCTCTATAGAATACAATACTCATTTTAATTTTTTTTTTTCCTTTTTGTCTTTTTTCATGACCGGAAACGGATCGCAACCCTCAGTGTCGCGCCCGTACCGGACCAGGACCGGCATCAGGATCGCAACCCTCGGTGTTGCACCCGCACCTCGCTCAGCCAGTGAGCGACTGGTCTGTATGTGGGATCCGAACCCTCGGCGGGAGCGCCACCGCACTTCCCAAGCGGCGCATTGTAGCAGTGCGCCACCGGGCCGGCCCCTCATTTTAATTTTTTTAATACATGTATGCTCATCTTCAATTTTATAAAAATACATTCGTTTTATTTGCTGTAGATGTATGTGCCACCATATGAGATGGGACAGGAGGAGCTGGTTTATTCACCGATGTCCTCCAGGCATCCAGCACTGTACATGTACACTGAAGGTGCTCAGCATACAGTGCTGAATGAATAAAGGAATCACTTAAACCACTGTCTTTTTAACCATGTTGTACCCTGGCACACCAGTTGTTACACACGAAGCATATGAAGAGCCTGGGCAAAAAGGCACAATATAAATTTAAGCTATGTCTGAGCATGTAATAATTACTTAAAGTCGGGGCAGGAGGCTACGGCAGAGTACTCTAAATGCACAGAATGAAGAGGGCTGCCGCATCCAAATCTTGGCCCTGCCACTTGTTAGCAGTAGAAATTTTAGCAAGTTAATCTCTTTTGTGTGAGATCCTTTATTTATAAAATGGAGATGGTAATAAAACCTACCTTACAGAGTTTAGAGAGAATTCAGTTGCAAAGCCCTTGGAGCAGTGGAGGCGCACAACCAGCATGTAGCTGTTGAAAGGCCCGCTGGGCTGTGCAGACACCCACCTGTAAGAGCGCCTGCTCTGGTCCTCACCATCCTCTAGGAACTGTGGGCGTTGGGCCTGCAGGTCCAGCTCCTCTTGGGAAGAATCTTGAATCAAACGAGCTGTCTAAAATTTAACAGAAGTATAAAGCAGACTACTTGAATATCTATTAATAAATATAAAATGACTCAACAACTAAGAACTAGGGATAAGAACATTCATAAATGTGGATTGAAAAGGGAGAAACCCTAAGCAGAGCAATAAAAAAACTTACACAGATTTGATTAAATAAATACCTATTTTATTTTATTAACCTACTTTAATACAGTTTAATCAACCATGAAACTGGTTCTTTCATAGATCCTAATAAGAGATAAGTATTCTCTTTCATCTGCTCTACTCTTAGTGAAAGTGAATAAAAATCCTACTTTCTGAAGATATTGTCTCCTCTCTTGTCACAAAAACCACAGCGGGAGGAAGAGAATAAGCTCTGCACCCCAGGAGCAGTGTCATGCACACACAGAGCAGCCACAATCACCCAATACCTTCCTGCGCAGGTTTTACAACTCAGGCAACCACAGCAAGGACACAAAGATATGGTCAATGTTTTCTGACCTCTCCACTATACACCCAGGCTCACACTGGGCAGAGGGTGAGCTAACCTTCAGAATGCGAGAACAGCCACAGCAAAGATTATGAACGGTTGCTAAATGTTGCTGTAAGCAGGAACCTGTTTTCTAACATGTTCACCTGACTTTCATGATTAAATTAGATAACCCTTACTCTGCAACACCAAGTGAACTGGGTTTGTGTAGTTTTATCCAGAGGGCTCTGGAGTAAAGGCTAAGCTACTCAGGGGCATGTTCTCTACTACACAGATTCAGTATCTGCTGTCAATTATGAAATTTCCAGCTGTGAAAACATGCTCTGAAATTTTCCCTGGAGGGTCCAGACCTCCCACTGGGGCAAAGCCAGGGACAGTGGATTTTAAAGAGATATAACAATTGATTGGTCAATCATTTTTATCACTTCACTATTAAAAAATTTCCAAAAACAGAAAAATCAAAACTAAAACTTAAATGTTTTCTACTTGAATAAGAGATAAATTTTTTTTTTTTTTTTTTTTTTTTTTTTTTTTGTTTTTTTTTTTTT
>NW_007727870.1:56528-78037 GCF_000696425.1 Galeopterus variegatus | reverse complement strand
CCCCCCGGCCCGGCCCGGGCCCGGCACCGGGATCGCAAGCCTCGGCGTTGCTCCCACGCCTCGCTCAGCCAGTGAGCGGGAGCCGGTCTGCACGTGGGATCCGAACCCTCGGACGGGAGCGCCGCCGCGCTTCCCAAGCGGCGCACTATCCAGTGCGCCACCGGGCCGGCCCAGAGATAAATTTTTTAATGATGCATTTAAATATTTATTTTTAATACGTCAGTGTTTGAAATATTTTCCTTCTAACACACTCCTTTCAAGATTCCACAGATAAAAATGCTTATGCTTTGTGTCTAAAGCAACACAATATCCTTTGGATGTTATTACACTACACTCTACTGACTTCCTGGCTTTTAACCAAAAAGGCAACAACAGCATCATAGTATTGACATCTTTAAGCAAAATTAAAGTGTTTTAAGGAAAAAGAAAGCCCTATATACTGAACACTGAAATTTTTCACAGGTGATGCACTAACCTTAATTACAAGAAGTTAGCATGCTCTCTTAAGTAAGCAAATTTTAAATAATTACTGTGAAGAATAAAATAGCATCTGCTAAACAATGACAAGTATGTGTCCCTTCTGTAAATACTTACTACATTAATCGTATCAGAGCTGGGAACCTGCAGTAAGTTCTGCTGGTGGAAACTTGTGGAGAGGGCTTGAGACTCGAGTGTACTAGAATCTTGTAGCTGTTGGACAGGTGGAAACTGAGTCTGCTGACTGTATGTATCAGTCACTGTAAAACCTGAAATATATGAGAATATAGGAGTTCTACAAAAATTTAAAGTTAGCAAAAAAATTTTTAAAGGTGGGTTTTTAAATAAAAAATGAGTCCCAATTTCTACTCAATTGCCTTGTCTTGGCTAGATAATAAGTGTATAATGGTTGTAAAATTTGCTTTCCAGAAGATCTGAGCAGACCACAAGATAGTAGGTATCAATTAAAAAAAAAAAATTATACAATGCATGCAAAAAGTAATTTGGTTTGAAACCATAAATTTTATAAGGGCCTTAAGAGAAACACCTGAGGGTGTTGTAAAATTCAACCCAACCTAGGTACAGCTCATTTACAAACTCCACTGAAACCTACCACTGACCTTGTGAGAGCCCTGCAGGTTCAAAGGACTGCTGTGCAGGAGTCTGCTCTTCAAACTGGTCCATGTGCCCTGGCAGAGGGTCCTGTGGAGCCACAAACCCATCTAAAGGTAAGAATGCAAAGAGAAGGAGGACTCATATACTTGGAAGTTATTTCACATCTACCAATCTGTTCAAAAGTACACTTCAGTGAGTTTCAAAAATCAACCTCCTTATTGCAAAAAAAACAATAGGAAGGCAAAATATATATACAAGGGTACTTCAAAAAGCTTCTGGAGAAATAGAATTGAAAGACACTACAAATCTTTCCATGAACTTTTTGAAGTACCCTTTTATATAGTATGATTAAAGCATTATCTTTGTACTTCCAAAATATCACCTAAAGTCTCTACAGTTTGTCCTAAAACTTAGATATTGTTCTGTAAAGTAATATTCTAAAATGCAATTACATTCAATAATATTTAAAACCTTTTTGGGTGTGCACTGTTACAGGCATCGTAGGGGATAAAAAGAATTCAATCCTGCCCAGAGACTAAACAGGTCAGCAAATTATTGGTTAACAGACTCTTTTGAGATAAGAAGCCTGTGCCAGAATACAAATCAACTATGTCACTAAGTATGCTGTCTACAGTTGCTGACATTTTTTGTAGCCAGACTTTATTGATGAAAGAAGCAATGTGTTGCTTTATATGCTGGACCAGGAGCTAATCTCTTTGCACTGACCTGCATCAGTTTGTGAATCTACATTAGTGTATTGCAGCAGAACCATAATGGTCACACAGATGTACACATACAAGGTAAGACGTTCTCCATATATTGAGGGATAAAAGTAAATTACCAAAAAGTACACATAGAAAGACCCTGTTTCTACAATTCTATATACATACCAAATGCATACAAGGGGTCTTCAAAAAGTTCATGGAAAGATTTGTATTATCTTTTAATACTATTTTTCCATGAACTTTTTGAAGTACCCTAGTGTTCTCTCTCACACACACAGACACACAAATATATGCACAAACATGCCTGCACATTTACATGGAAAAAAAAAAAAAATGGAAGAGCCTACACCAAAATATGAACAACAGATTTTGCTGTACTCTTAAGATTTCAAATACTTTAGAAATTTCCTACCAAAAAGTCGGATTACTTTGTGTTTAAAAAAAAAAAAAAAAAGACCTGCTCTCAAAAAGCTTAATAAAATTGAAGAGTAAAAATCTATTTAAAGAGCATGTGGGAGAATATAACGTATTCAATATCACGCATGTAAACAGACACAGCACAAAATGGGATTTGAAAAGTCAGAGGTGAGAGACACCCGTGGACTGCAGGGAGTGCGCAAAGGGCTGTAAAACCCTGTGCGGATCATTCCAAAAGTTAAAAACACCAACATATTGACCTTCGTCTGCCTCCAAAGGCGGATCAGTCAGCTGCTGACCGAGCCCGGCCTCCTCTGTGCCCACGACGTGCGGTGGCTCCAGCTCGAGCATGGCCTCGGGGTGTGTGGGGTCCACCTCCGCTGTCTGCTGCAGCGTGTCACTTTCGATCTCCACATGCATCTGCGTGGACACCTGCACACCTTGCTGGTCCCCGGCGCCCTCCTCCATCGAGGCAGCCTGCTGATGCTGCTGCAGCTGCTGAGCAAGTTCATATCTGCAGAAAAATCAGAGACAAATCATAGAATTAGATGCTGTCAACAGTGACTTGTGTGGGATACTACTGTGAAAGTTGTAATTTATTACAGAACTTTCTTATTCTTAAATTATACCACTTTTAAGCCATGACAGCAATCCAGATAAAAACTGAACACTATTAACAATTCTGAAGAATATCACATTTCTTTAGCTTTAAGTGCTTTTGCAGGTTGCAGGACATGATGGCACGCAGGGAGGGCGAAGGACAACACACACCAGAATCTTTTAAAAGTTTTACAAAATAAAAAAGACACATGTTTAAAAGTAAAACTCTCCCTGCTCAAATTCTGCAATGAGTTAAAGTATTCAGAAAAGGAACTGCACTATTAAGGCAGTGCCATTATAGACTCATCTAAATGAGATACCCAAATGTGGTGCACAGGCAGGGAGGGCCACGTCCCACAGGGTACCGGCCACAGACGTGTCGTTTGACCAGTTGTCAACTATGTTACAAAACACAGACTATGAGGCACATGGCCATTATGATCTTCTCATGTTAATGTTGCTTTTAGCAACCTTTATATATATACAAAATATATCCAGTATATATTCATCAAGGTAAACAACTTCTCTTTCAAAGAGAAAGATGAACAATAAATTCAGTGAATGAATCCAAGAACTTAAAAAAACCTCAAACAATGACCCGATTAACAGGCTAGGTAACGTGTACAATATCTGAGATGACAGTCATCTGTTCCCTCTTTCACAGGTCCTGGCCAGGCCCATACCAGCTCCATCACATGTTCTGTTCCAGTGTCTCATCAATCTCCCACTTAATAAAGGTAACCAATCTAGCAACTGCACTACTGGACACTGGGTCCACAAATAAGGACCTTAAAACCCATATTCCCAACACTACCTCAAAAGGTACATTGGAAAAGCCTGGCTTCCTGACAGAAAAAAATATTATGTTAATATTAACATGCCACTGAGCAACCCAGTGCCTATCTCCACTCCTCCGAGCATGGTACAGCTCTTGGGCCAACTGTGGACTGGTCATCCTGCTACAGTGAGTCGAAATACGAGCATCCTGAACATCTACACAAACATGGATTCCCTAGTTCCCAAATACATGTATGGCATGGTCTAGCATTTCATCCAGTTATCGACCCATCAGCTTTGAAAGAGAGCCTATAAAGCACTTAACCCACAAACTACTTTAATATTATATTAAAAATAAAAAAGTTAATGCTTTAGTTTATGGCTCTCAATAGATACTTTGACACTGATACTTAAGTTTCTTTAGCCCATATGTTCCAAGCTAGAAATAACAGTACAGGAATCAAAGACAATTATTTTTTAAAAACACTCTCCAACACCATCTGGGAATATGAAGACTATTAAAAAGTGACCATCAGAATTATACATACCTATGAGTTTTCATGTGCTTTTTGCAATTTAGTGAGGTCTTAAATGTTTTCTGACAATAGGGGCACATATAGGGACGAAGGTCATTATGTATACCCATATGTCGCCGTAAGCTACCACCAGTAGTGAAAGCTCCATTACATATTAGACACTTGAAAGATTTTAGTCCGGTGTGTGTTCGGATGTGTGCTTTGAGCACTCCTGCAGAAACAAAGCCTCTTCCACACTGAGAACATTTAAAAGGTTTTTCACCTGTATGTGACCTAAAAAGAAGAAAAGTTTTAATAAGTAAGTTTGTCACACTCTCATAATGCTTTATAACTAGAATACATTCTTCTGCATTATTTTACTTGGTCATTATACTAAGCTAAGCAGCAAAGACGTAGCTCTCCACACTTTGCAAATGAGAAAACCTGAGACACAAAGTGGTTAAGTGACTTGCCCAGAGTCACACAGCTAGCACACAATTGAGACAAAACTAGAACCCAAGTCTTCTAAGCTCTTCACTTTCTTCATGCTATCAAACTGTCTCTCATGACCAAGTTTCTTCTTTCTTTTCACTGTTGCTAACACCAAGAAAAAAATCTAAACTCTGATGAATACACCTGAAACACTTAAACATAATTGTAATGAAATACACCAAATACTTCCTTGGTATTTCCTGGAAATGGCAAATATTAAAATATATGGGAATATAAATAAAATTAAGCTGCAATTTCTGGATATTTTAGTCAAAACACTAAAGAATAAAAATACTAATTACCAATAAATATTCTGAGATTAAATATTTTGAGATTAAAATAATAAAAGCTAACATTAACACTGTAAATATTTTCAGAAGTCACTGGTCACTAAATTACTACAATTATACTAAATTTCCATCTCTGAATCTATGTTACCTTACCTGATGTGTTGTTTAAGGTGGCAAGATTTTTTATATGCACGATGACAGTAAAAACACTTGTAAGGTCTATCTGCTTCACTTACAAAATTATTATTAAAATAACTTTGGAAAAATTGGTTTCTTGGAATGGGCTGGATAAGACCTACAAACCAAAAGAAAACAGGAATAATGCACTGTCAATGCTACTAATAAAATTAAATGTCAAAAGATATCTGCTTTACCCAGAAGATGAAAATTCTCATCTACAAGGGTATGTCAAAAACTTCATGGGAAGATTCTTATTATCTTTTAATTCTATTTTTTCCATGAACTTTTTCAAGTGCCCTAGTATAGATTCCAATGTTGCAACTAAATGCTATTTTAACTGTTAGGAAATGGCTATTTAAAGAAAACCTTTGAGAAAATATTTATGAATTAATATACTATTTTTTCAACATGAGGAATATCGATATTTTCACGATTACTTCCCTTGATTCTACCAGCCAATTTTTAATGGATTTCTACATTTACTTCCTATACGGTTATTTGCTGACATGTAATTAACATAGCTATGTCCAAATTTTAGGTTCACTGGGATTTTAAGTCCCTTATTTATTCAGTATAAATACTACACGCTAGATATTATAATAAACTCAAAACATAAATGATTTCTAACATGACCTTTTATTCTGGAATACCTACAATTCAGATGTTACAGTGCTTTGTTCACAGGAGCAGCCTAGCCTCCAACTCCTCCAGGCTTTTGACTACACCTGCTTTAGCACACTTACATAGACACCCACCCGTCAGCAGGCCAGCCTCCACTGAAGCAAACTGACACCAGGATCTTATATAGAGACTTTCAACCTGCCACCTACACCAGGCCACACAGCTCAGAGCCTTCAGAAGGCCCAGAGACCATCCTCCTCTCTGTGTCACCCCATCCTGGCACAGGGACCCCCAGCCACCTACCTCTGTAGAAAACACTCTACCCACCTCCCGCTATTCTCCTTCCAACCCTTTTTCCTGTGGCTTCTAGAACCTACATTCCAGTGTAAACAAATTCTCCACCACAAACTGCTTCCCAGAATGTTCAGATCATCATCTTTTTTCTGTAGCAGTCTGTCTCTGACTGAAATGTGTCCCTTAAAGCTCTGTCACGATGCTCATTTCTATCGATCTGTTCTTTGAGCTTGGTGAACCCAAGTCTAGTGTCTCAGCCTCTCTTCCCTCTGTCTTCATTCCCTTGCCAATCTACCAAACTCTATGAGCCAAATCACTTCATCCAATCCACTCTCAAGTGAACTCCAACTCATTTGGCCCCTTCTCAAATAATGCAGAAGATCATAAAACGAAAAACAAAATAACATGCACAGTAACATCTTGAGTTTGGTGTGCATTCCTAACAAAATAGTTTGTTGTATATAAACGTAAGTGGGACCAACCATACACTGTTCTGTAATCAATCACCTGTTCACACCTAATACAGACACCGTGACATCTTTTGAAGTCATTACATGTGACATCATCCTCACCATCCTCTGTATATCTACACAGAACTCCACTGCACCGTGCCCCAACGTGCCTGGTTTACTTAACACACTTTTGATGGTTATTTTGATTGCTTCTAACTTCTTGCTATCATAAATAACGTTGCAGTGAACAATCCCAGTATATACAACTGTTACCTTAGCTGCTTCCCCCTAGACATGTAATTATAATCTTTAGGGGTGGTACCCAGACATATGGATTTTGAAACAGACCCCTAGAGAATTCTAAGCCCTCTGCAGGGGTCAGGGGTTGGGGGATGTTCCTACTTTGAGACATTAAGGAAGTAAAATAATAGGCTCATTTTTAAAAAAAGCTTTATTTTTCACTTTTGCTAACTTTACAAACACAAAGTTCTGTTAAAAGTTAGGTGAATTACAAGGTCTCAATATTTGGAAAAAAATTTTTTTTAAAAATACATAAAATCCTAAAGTGCTGGCAATATTAGTCATTTCTACTAGACTAATAGCCATTTAATACATTTGTTTATTTAAAAAAGAAACTACTAATCTCAAAGAAAGGCATGAATGCATTTTAGCTAGTTAATATACTTCAAATTAGAAATGTCCTTGAAATGTCCTAAAATTCCTTCTATAATAAGAGAAGAAACAGCTGTATTTTCTTATGATGCTTAGAGAAAATATAACTAGTGTTATAATAGCTTTTATACATGGCAAATAGTAACAGAATGCAAACACTGCAAAATGACAGAACATAAACAAACATAACATATAATACATCCTATGTAACATACATTTGATACAGAAGTTTAGACAACTGTGTTAATGACAAGCAAGATAAGTGCACTAACATGATTAAAACATCAAATATAAAAAACTTGAAAGATCAACCACTGTAGCCTTGAGACTTAAAATAATAGATAACCAAAGCCGGGCTCACATCAAAGGAAAGATATTTCAAACATGCTAAGCAAAATAGTGATTTTTCATATATATATATAATGAATGTATATAGCAAATAGTTTAAATATTTAAACTATCAAATATATATATATATATATATATATATATGTATGTATATAGCAAATAGTTTAAAATGGATATATCACATACAATCTGAAAATCCAGAAGCAGCTACAGATCATATCATCCTAACTCCAATACTTCCCCAGTCTGCACATTATTTTATTTAAAATTTAGTTTCTGAATTTGAAGAAAAAAACATTTAGAATACAACAGAAAGACTACTTAATAGAATACGATCCCTTCAATGCCATAAAATACATAACATTCAAGTTGAGTGTAGACTAACAATGCTTTACACCAAGAAATAACTGTTTGCAACTCAGGATGTGCTCTTCCACGTGTTTGCACCAGTAGTATGTGACAGTGGATGAGGAGAGGAACATTAATGAACCACAACCCTGGTCTAGGAGAAGACCAGGTTCTAGGCCCACCATGAGCACAAGCCACCCTCTGACTCAAAGGAAAAGCTGTCAACTCTCCCTAGATCTCGGTTTTTACATAAAACTACCAACGAGGATAGGGAATGTAAAGAAGTCTTAGAAAGACTACTTTCACATTCCCATGCAGCTCTAAAAGTTTTAAAAAGCATATTGCTATATGGTACTATGCCATCCAACAGTTCTTCTTTAGTAATCAGAGATTAAATTACTTGCTATAATACTTTTAATGTATTCTAACTCTTTAAAATGATAGTCATAGTGCAAAACATGTATGTGCTTTAAGTAACTAGACTGAACTGGAATATCCCATCTCCCAATTAAGTCAAGTAACTGTATTCTATGCTAAAACCTCTCTATTGAGTTTTTATCAGTATCTATCCTCAAAGGTTATTACAGCCAAGTCTTCTCTATAGCCCCCAAGCAGCTCAGAGTCTGAGAGAAGAGACAGACACAAACATAAATAACAATTGCGCATCATAAGAAATAGCTAAAATATTTTACATTTTACATTTTACATGTGAAGCTACCTCTAGGAATCATTTCCCTCGTGTGTCTCACTCAGCCTAGACCACAGGAGAACTCAGCTTACAATAATCTGATCTAAGATTCAGGCACCTGTGAAGCTGAGGAACGAACTGTATCCCATTTTAACCCTGGAAAAATTCTGCAGAATCAAGACTCTAACACAACTAAATATTTGTAAACTTGAAGTCAAGAAACCCATAAGTGTTTACTTGACTTCTGGCAACCTGAAAAAAGAGACTGGTCTATTGCCTGGTCGTGTCAGCAACCAAAACTGGACAATGCTATCAAAGTATTCTAACCCATTGTGGGAGTTCCGATCATTTTCTATGCTCTAAAACAATTAAATATCATAATAATTACAGTTCCTAGGAAGCTTAGAACTCATACATAAAGTCATCAGAAACTGGTATTCTGGGAAAGATGATCTTTTATTATCTTATCTATTTGTTGTGTGTTAAAAGATCCATTTCATCTAAATATTTTAATGTATTAAGCAAAAACTTAGAATATTTGCAAACAATTTTACCTCATTTGCATCTGTGCTTATAGCTTCTTTCTCATTTCTAATATTAGGTATTCTCATTTTCTCTTTAGTTTATTAGTGATAAATCATCTATTTTACTGTTCATTTAAAAAAAGAGTTTATAAAATTACTTTTCAAGTTTACTAGGATTTTGTCTATCTTAAATTGTTTTATACATATTAATTCCTTTCTGCTACTTTCTTTTCACTTTTCTAGCTTTAAGGGTTAAATATTTTACTTATTTGCATTCTTTCTTATTTTTTAATAAAAAATACTCAATGTCTTAGTTTTTCTGACAGCTTTGGTCCATCCAATTTGTTTATATAATGCTCTCATTTGTAACATAAAATTTCAGTTTTAAATCTTTCTTTTCTATATAATTTTGAACAGCTATTTTTTATTAATTTATATTTTCACTGAACTGTAATCAAAGATTATAACCTGTATCAACTTTTGAGAATATGATGAACTTCTTTTCCTGCATATTTGAATGAGTGTGTATTTTAGGGTAAAAGATTACACAAAGCTATTAAAATCACCCTTTTTAAATATGTGCTCAAATCTTCAGTTTCACTGTATTTATTTAACTGATCTAATTGAGGCTCTCTCACTATACTTGAGAATTTGAAAATTACTCCTTTCTTCTAATTGTTTTTGGTTTACATATTTTGATGTTAGGCCCTTAGATACATAAAAGTTCATAACTGTTGATCATGTTATTGGTAGCCTATAACTTATATAAATCTAAAATACCTTTCTATATACCATTTAACCTTTATTTATACTGAATTATATTTAGTCTGATATTAATTTTTCTTATAAACTAGATTATCTTGCCTAGGAAAATGATGAAATACAGAAACTGCATAAAATGCAAATTCACATATAGAATTTAATGAGTACTATAGTTTGAATGTTTGGGTCCCCCCAAAATTCTTACATTGAAACCTTACCTCCAATGTGACAGTAATAAGAGGTGGGGCCTTTGGAGGTGATTAGGTCATGGGCTTAGTGCCCTTATAAAACAGCCCCAGATTGTGCCTGGCCCTTCCTCCCACCACATGAGGTCACAGCCAGCCTCCATCAATGAAGACAAGAGCCTCAGCAGACACTGAATCTGCTAGCACCTTGATCTTGGACTTCCCAGCTTCCAGAACTATGAAAAACAAATTTCTATTATTTATAAACTACCCAGCTTATGGTATTTTTTGTTACAGCAGCCCAAAATAACTATGGCAGTGAGGTTTCTTAAATTTTGTTGTAGTACCTATAAAAATCATTTTTCTGATGACTCTAGTAAGCAGTGTTTTCTTTCTAGTTAGATAACAGAATCATAGTTTGGCTTGATTATAACAACACTGAGCCTAAAAAACTTAAAAGCAGGCAGATTTTTCTTTTTAATCTAAAGATTAAAGCAGTCCAAATAATAATGTCATACACTCCATGGGAATTTCAAGATGAAAACAATGAAGTGCAATGTGTGTTTCACATAAAACCCCTGGTCACCTCTGATGGTTCCACTGAAGCGGAAATGCTTCTCCAAGAAGGACTTACATACTGTCACACATTATATCTCTCTGAACCAAGAACATAATTTGAGCAGTAATTTAGATACAAGTAGGATTTTAATCTTGATAGTGGAACATACCAGCCCATAAAGCAAAACACTGCTTAACAAAGAGTTCATTAATACCATGCCTAAAACTATTTAATTGCATAGACTTAACATGTATATATCCTTCTAAGGGTACCAAAGGAAAGAGTACTTGATAAATTGTACAGACAATCCATCTTACCTAGGTCGGTTATGAGAATCGGTTCTTGCAGAGGAATATCGGTGACTGGAACATTGGTCTTGCCCACACGAACCTTTGTGGGTTTCCGCTGGTGCCTCACCTTCCTTGTTCCTGCATGCTTGAAGTGGGAAGCAATGTGAGTCTTCCTATGGCCTGAGGTTCGAAATTTCTTGTCACAGTGAGGACAAGCAAAAGGTCTAACTCCTAACAAAAATAAGAGCACATTTTGAAATTATTACAAGGAGTTACATCTCAACAACAAATACCAACATAAAATGTCAGTACTTCCAATACTGACTTCAACATTCAGTTTGTTATTCTATGCTTATAATTTCATGAGCATTTTAAATTACAGCTATTTTCTCTTGTTTGTACAGTGCATATTATAGATGTTAAGGCATGTTATAAGAGCATTTTAGTAAAGAAGAACAATAACTATTTTCAGGACAAACCCTAAAATTGTAAGTACGGATATTCAAATACCCAGCAGTTCTTAAGAATTCTGAAGTGGGTAAGACTGCTCTCCCTCAAGTCATCATCTGCAGTCTGGAGTGACGACACGCACCTCCAGAGCTGTTGCTGGGACTGTACTGTACAGCCGTGTTTAAACAGCACTTAGCAGTGCCTCGCACTTCGTGAACAAGTGGTAAATGGTAGTGGTTACTGACTGTAAATAATAGTGATAATAGTAATAATATGTTTTTAATGATGTTGCTCTACTGAGTCCCTTTTCAGAAGGAAATTGCCTTCTTTTACAATTTTATTGATAAATACTGCAGATAACAAATAGACATGTAACAAATTGACAGACATGGAACAAAACTGACTAACTTCAGCTTTTTCAGATACCATCCATGTGGTCAGCCCAACCCAGGATGGGGGGAGAGGGGAGTATGGGGATACTGATAATGAGTACTGGGTTTCTTTGGGGGGGGGGTGATAAAAATGTTCTAAAAGTAGATAGTAGTGGGGGTTGCACAATTCTAAATTGTACAATTTAAAAGGATGAATTTCATGATATGCGAATTATATCTCAATAAGGTGGCTATTTTTAAAATGGAGCCCAAATATTAAAGCCTTCATGCCTTAATACTGATCAAGTATCTCGGTTGGCCGTTTAGCTCAGTTGGTTAGAGTGTGGTGTTGTAACAGCAAGGTCAAGGGTTCAGATCCCTGTACGGGCCGGACGTACCCCTAGCCTCCACCCCCCGACAAAAAAACAAAAGCAAGAAAAATATCAGAGCAGCAGAGTAGTCATTAAGGCCTTCCTTCTTGTTAAAGGCCTCAGTACAAATGCAGCCCTGTTCCGCGCGCCATGCCCTCCCCTGCCCCAGCTAAAACCTGCACAGGTCTTCCCAGATTGCAGATGACGTGTTTCTGCCTTAGAAAAGCTCACTAGTTAAGTCTCCCTTTACCCTCGGCAATTACACATTTGCTTACAAACGGTCCTTGCCGAAAGCCTCCCCCATTTCATCATCAGCTCCATGGAATCGAGGCTGCGCTGCATGTTTTCCTTTACCAGTATATACCTCCTGGCTAGCCTACAGACGGTGGTCCGTAGATGCTCATGGAGAGATAAACCGCAGTCCTCCGACCGCCACCCCACAACCCCCGCCCTCCCTACACCTGCCGTGCCAGAGCTGCGCACCTGTGTGCAGGCGGATGTGCACCTTGAGGCTGCCCGACGTGGAGAAGCTCTTGAGGCAGTACTGGCACTTGAAGGCCTTGATGCCGCTGTGCGTCTTGATGTGCGCCGTCAGCGTGCTCTTGACAGCGAAGGCGCGGAAGCACTGCGCGCACTTGAAGGGCTTCTCGTGCGTGTGGATGCGGATGTGGCGCACCAGGTCGCTGGGCTTGCGGAACTCCTTGGCGCAGTAGGGGCACACGTGCCAGCGCACGCCATTCTCCTCACGCACCGAGCCTGCGGGACACGAGAGGGCAGGTCCGGCGCCGTCCGGGGGTCCTCACCGAGACCCAGGGCGGGGGCTGTTTCCTCCTGCCGCAGCGGCAGCACACACCCGCCAGTCGCCAAAAGCACCGAGGACTGTGGCTTCACCTTGCGGAGAAGCCTAGCAGCCCCGGAAAGGCGCGAGAGCTACCGGGCAAGTGACAGATGCAAACAAAGAGTGACCCGGGGAGATCCGCTCACTCAAGAAGAAAAGCACACGTGGTCAGGCACTTGCAGGACTAACTCAGAGGACGTGATGGAAGGACAAAGTCTGAACAACTAGCTATTAAGCCTATCTGACATCACAAATAAAAAATCATGCAAATGCAAAGAACTAGGAAATGGTAAGTTCTTAAAAGGTAGTTTGTAAATAGTTAATACAAAGAAATAGTATACATGATACCACCGAGTTCATGATCAAATATAAAAGATTCTTTTGTAACTCAATATTATTATTTAACTTTGAATGAAATTTAAAAGTAGTCCTAACAGAATAAAAAAAAAATCACAAATAAAACTTCTGGAAGTATAATCAGTAAAATGATTTCTAAAATATAAAAAAAATTTAAATAAAAGAAATTCAGCAGAATCACTTTTTAGTTTTAAGATTTTTGATTAGATTTATTCACTTAAATTAAAGACACAAACTGTACAGTTTTGTTACAGAAATAGAAAATCTCGTTTCCTTCTGTTTTCAGTAAATACAAAGAATTTTCCATACATGCAAGTGAATCTCTTAAAGGAGAAAATGTTTTTCCCTAATGGAATGTTCTTTGCAAGAATAATTACACAGGAAAGAGAGTTACGTAAAAAAAAAAAAAAAAAAAAAAAAAAAAAAAAAGGGAAAAAAAACTTTAAGTTTTTTTTTAAAAAATTAAAAAAGGGAAAAAAGAAAAAAAAAAAAAAAAAAAAAAAAACCACACCCCCCGGGGGAAAAAAAAAAAAAAAAAAAAAAAAAGTAGAAAACAAGGGAAATGATTTTTAAAGTGAGAGAAAGACATTTATTTTATGGTGATATTGTTTATTTTAAAGAATTCTAATTAAGACTGCTTAAAACTAATAGTTTAAAATTAATTCAGAAATGTACATATTTACCTAAAAGTCTTACTACGACAAATTAAAAAAGCAAGGTATAAAAAGGTATGAGAGAACTATAACATCTGTTAGCTAAAATCAGAAAATCATTCCCAGAAATCAGATTACTTTCCAAAACAAAAATAGAAATATATCTTTAATTTATGTAGGGTGACATAATATGAAACTGTCACCAGACTCTAATGATTTCTGGGAATAGACTGGAACAGACACTACAAACTGGCAGCTGTGCAGCCATCTCCACATCTGGCCTGCATATGTTTTGTTTAGCCCACAAAGTGTTAAAAGAGAAAACTGAATCCAGATTTCCGCCTCTGACAAATGGAAAGATCTGGAAAACCAGAGGTGCATTCCCATATGGCAAGCTTCCCTATAGCTGGGCAATAGCTTTCTCTTCAAACATACTAATAAATTTAGAAAGAGAAAATACATATTATCATCTTCAAGATGCATACAGCATTTGCTGAAACTCAACATCTAGTCTTAACTTTAAAAACAAAATGCCCCAAAACAGGAAGAGATGAATAAAATGTATCAATACAACATTCAACTTAATGGGAAAATACTAAAAGTAATATTAAAACCAGGGGGAAAAGTCCACTATGACTACCATTAATTTATAATGTTCTAGAGATGCTGTTCAAAGAAATTAGACAAGGTAAAGAAATACACTGTGTAAACTAGAAATGAAAATGTAAAAATCGTTATTTACCTATAATACAATTGTATAATTTTAAAAACCTAGAACTCAGAAATATGCCCAAGTTTTAACACATGAAAATCAATACCTTTTCTATCTACAAACATCCAGAAGAAAATTTTTAACTACTACTGAAATATGAAAGAAAAAAAAGGGAAAAAGATAAATAAATGGAAACACTGTTCTTTGGTACAAAGGCTAAAAGTTATAAAGACATCAATTCTCCTTGGTTTAATTTATCACTTACATACAGACTTCTCTTGGAACTTAAAGTGTTTGGAACTTTAGCACAAGATTTTAAAGTGCATCTGAAAAAAATAAATATGTGAAAATAGTCAAGAATACACTTTTAAAAAAGAGTATTAACAGAGGGCTAGGCTTCATAGTAGTAAAGTACACTACAAAGGTAACAGAGTACTCTATAAAGCTAAAATCATTTGGTACCAGAACTCATGAATAAAAAGACAGATTAGTGGATTAGAGAATAGAGTCCAGAAAAGACCCAACTAGATTTGGGAGTGTGATGTATGATAAAGGTAGAACTGCATTTCAGTGGAAAAAAATATGACTTACTTTAACAAATAGTATTTGGACACCTGAATAAAAATAAATGTGCATCAAAGATTTATTTTAGAACATGTAAGTATAAAAGTGCTAGGTAAAAGAAGAGCTTGTGTTTCCATAATGTCAGTGCTGATGTCTAAATATCACACAAGAGCAAAGTCACAAAACATTGACAAATATAGCTATATAAAAACAAAACATTTCTCCCCAGTTAAAAAAGGTTTTTTAATTCAAAAGAGTGAACAAATTAGGAAAAAAAATGTATCCCACAAATATACTTCATAAAACTATCTTTCATATATCATAGCCAATAGAAATCAAGAATTAGTCTAAGAAAAATATAGGTGCTCTTTTAACATGAAAAGCTTTCAACATTACTCCTTCTAAGAGAAATAGAAATAGAAACTACAATAAGATACCATTTTTAACCTATGAGATGAGTAAAAAGTCCCCAAATTTTGGTAACTATCTCTTGAAAAGGTTGTGAGGAAACAGTGATCCCATACATTGTAGCTGGGAGTGTAAATCCACAAAACTCAATGAAAGGATATCGTTAAGTATCAAAATTTAAGTATGTACAACATTTTTCTTTTATTATCAAGCACATTGCTGACACAAATACTGAAATCTTAATAAGGTCTATAGATTGGACAATAGCATTGGGACAAGTTTGATTTCCTGATGTTAGCAATTGTACTATCCTTGGTTTTAGGAAATACATGCTAAAGAATTTAGGGTTAAAGGGGTATAATATCTGTAAGTCACTCAGAAAATTCAGGAAAAAATAGGTAAATAGAGAAAACAAGTATAGTAAAATGTTAACATTTGGAGGAATCTGGATGAAAGATATGTGAGAACTCCTCGTATTATTTTTGAAACATTTCTGTTAAGATTAAAATTATTTTAAAATTAAAAGCTTAAAATGAAATCTTTATAGAATTTACCCTTTGAAACCTTTGAATGTACCCTACAGATAAATTTGCATGTGTGAAATGACATAGCTAAAAACATATTCACTGCAGCGCTGTTTATGTTACAAATGATTGCAAATGACCTAAGTGTCCATTTATTTAATCAACACAGGTTGAGCACTCTCATCTGAAAATCTGAAACCCTAAATACTCCAAAATCTGAAACTTTTTGAGCACAGACATGATGCCCCAAGTGGAAAATTCCACACCTGATCTCCTCTGATAGGCTGCAGTCAAAACACAAATGTCTCCATGGGAAAAGAGACCCTCCCAGCCTCCTTCGGCTGTAATACATCTTTAGACTCCCCTACACAAGCATGCATACAAAGGGCACTAAGAAGGCAGGCGTGCAGGCTGGACATGCCAACAGCAGGCTCCTCATGATGCTCCACCTGGGGCCAAGACCTATGTGCATTACCCACTGTGTGTTTTTTGCTTATTCTATGCTCTGTGGTATAAAAACATTGCCAAAAATGTCAAAAAGGCCTGCAGATACCCCTGTGGGTAACAGTGATAAGGAAACAAGGAAGCATTTATGTCTGTCTATGATGCAGAAAGTCAAGCTGTTGGAGAGCCTGGACGGCAATATGAGTGTGGAATGTCATACAGAAGGGGATGGCCACCATATATGACCCGAAGAAACAGAGGGATGATCTGTTCAGTTCTACGTTGAAAATGATGAGCAGAAGTTAATAAAAAACAGAAAACACTACATAACACAAGAGATAAAGATCTCCATGTTGTATTGAAAGGGAGGATCTGTCAGCACAGCAGTAAACACGTGCACTAGGTGACAGGATGACCATGAAATAGCAAAGATCTATCACACTGAACTAAAAACTGAAGGGAACTGTGGATATTCAACAGGCTGGTTACAAAAATTTAAGATGACACGGCATTACATTTTTAAAAATTTGCAGTGAAGAAGCATCTGCTAATCACAAAGTTCTTAACACATTCATGGACTGATAGTGAAAGCGCCAAAATGCTTCTGAATCAAGGTAATCATGGTAATAGTGACATGAAGATGACAGTGTTAGCACTGCGGAAAAGGTGCCCATAAACATGGTAAACATGTGTGATAGGCTTACTGAAGGACTACAGCAGCATGTGTTCATAACAACATGAAATCACATCAGTTTATAAAAGTAAAGGGATTCTTCCAAGATAAAAACCTTTGTTAATGAGGCAAATGGCTCTGGAGAGAACATTTAACAAGCTATGCAAGCAGGTGCCCCCAAATCCCTACAGGACCCACTTGCTGGTGCCCCAACTGCTTCTGGTGCTTCTTCTCATCTAAAAAATAAAATGCCATGTACGGTAACCTCATCAGAACACGGCATCGTAGGTCAAGGCTGAAAGCCTGTGCTGTTTGGTGCAGCTGCATAACAGCCAATGCAGCTCTTCTGGTGATGCTACTTTGCTGCTCACTGACCCTGAATGCATTTTTTTCTCTGTATTGACAGTGTGTCATGTTTTTCACTGTTAAATATGTATGTGTGAATAAGTGTAAGAAAATGCTTATAGGTAGCATATAAATTCAGAGTCAGCAGAGGTGTGACTCATTCACTCCCTCCACCCTCCCCCATCCCTTAATGAAGAAACAGGCCTGAAACCCAATGGGTAAAAGTCCTGCGCCATCCCTGTCTTCCTGTCCCTTGTCTGCACAGTTGACACCCACTGGTGACTTCCAGGGTACCAAGGAGTGAAAGCGCCTAGGGCTGGAGAACAGCTCTGAGATGAGTTTGTGACTGTTCCCTCTCCCTGCCTCACAGGATTGTGACTCCCCAGTCCCTGCCCTCAAAGCTTCAGACCCCTCAGGTAGCAAGAGGACATTGTGGCCTTGGACCCTTGGAACTGAGATGGCTTTGCATCTTTCCAGGAGAGCCTTAGATTCCTCTCCCAGGTTGTATCGCCCCTGAGTCAGCACATCCTAGGCTCACAGACTCAACAAAGCAGGGCAGAAGACAGCTGGGCACAGAGTGGGGATTCTGTTCAGCATGGGCTTCAAACCCACAGAACTCACAAAGCCCCTGCTTCCCCACCCCCTCCTCGGGCTCCTGCTAGCACATCCCCCTGCCCTTTATCCCTGTCTGTTCTACACTGGGGGCAGCAGAATTTTCCCTCCATCTTCCCCTTCTTGCCATTATCCCTCCCTTGAAAGGATCTCCCCACAGTGACACTGGACAACCTGGGGCAGCTGAGCTCTGTCCCAGCTCCTGGCTGGAACCATGAGAAGGAAGCTCAGCACACCTACAGTGTCCCTGTTGAAGATAACTTTCTACTAACTGAATTATTATGTTTTTTCATGGACAAAAAAATTTTTTGTACTGTCCCCTTATTGATGTCACCCAGTTTTTTTTTGTTTTTATTTTTCTCCTTTTTTGTCTTTTTTACTGACCGGTAACGGGATCGCAACCCTCGGTGTCGCGCCCGTACCGGGGACCGGCAACGGGATCGCAACACGTTGCGCCCGCACCACACTCAGCCAGTGAGCGGGAACCAGTCTCCACATGGGATCCGAACCCTCAGCGGGAGCGCCGCCGCGCTCCCAAGCGGCGCACTCTCCAGTGCGCCACCGGGCCGGCCCGATGTCACCCAGTTTTAATAAAAGAACCTTCTGAAGGGTTGGTCCTCCTACCTACTATAGGAGAGCTCTTCCCTGAGCTCTTCCTCCTCCAACACCATTAAAAAGTAATAATAAATTCAGAGTCAAGAATGATGTTGATGCCAAATAACCACAGATGGTCCACATAGGTGGCTGTGATGCTGACACCTTTGCTTTCTGATGGTTCAGTGACACAAATTAAAAATATTGTATAAAATTACCTTCAGGCTATGTGTATAAGGTGTACATGAAACATAAATGAATTTGTGTTTAGATTTGGGTCCTATCCCTAAGATATCTCATTACATACATGCAAATATTTCAGAATCCAAAAAATCCAAAATCTAAATCCGGTCACAAGCATTTCAAATAAGGGATACTCAACCTGTCGCAGATTGGTTAAATAAATTATGATGCATCCACAAAATAAAACACTATTTGGGAATTTTGAAAGACAGGATACCAGGTAGAAAAAAGTAACCTGAAAAATAATATACACATCATATTATATTTTTAGCAGGATGCCACCCATCCTGCTGAAAGAATGATAATACAGATGTCTATTATGCTTGTTTAAAACACACAGAGGGACATTAATGATGCAGCTGCCCTGGGGAGGGGTGATGGAGGACATGAATGAACAAGGACCTTTCACTTTTCACTGTATACCATTTGTATCTTTTGGATAGTGCAGCATGAGCAAGTTTCACCTATTTAAAAAACAATGTAAAAACTAATGTATTCAGTAACCACTTATTAGGTGTCAGGCACTACACTGCACACTTTACATGGATTTCTTATCCAGTTCTCTTCCATCTGTTCTCTTAGCCCCATTCCACAGATGAGAAGTCTGACATCATAAAGGTTAACCAACTTGCCCAGGATCAGATGGCCAGTGAAAAGCCCAGGTTTGTACCAAGGTCCATCCTGGAGTTTGAGTGCAGTTTTCTCAAATGGGTCTGTCCTCCCAGCTTTACTTCAACAAGAGCAAACAACATGCCAAGCACCCTGCAAGGTGGCAAAGGGTGTCAAACACATCATCCCCCTGCCCTTGAAGGAGCAGAGGAGGAGCAGGAACAGCACTACAGCCAAGCATGTACGGTAGAGTATTCGAGGTGCTGAGACAGGTGCTTGCATTAATGCATACCAGGTGTGCAAAAAAAATGCTGATTAATTCCATGGGAGGAGAATGATCAAAAACTTCTGCATAAATAAGGTGGGCCTCTAGCTGAGCTTTGAAGGCAGGTATTTGATTGCCAAGGACCTGTTCTGAGGCACATTAACTAGACAAAACACAATGCAAAAGCCAGGTATGAAGGTAAGCTCCAGAAACTTAATGTTCAATACGACTGGGATAGAGATGTCTAGTGGGAATCACAAGAGCCAGAGCTTGAGGTGCAGCCAGGGCTAGGCTATTGGAAGCCATACGTGCTGCAGAAAAGCTGTTGGCAAGAGAGAACAAAGGCTAGATGCATTCCCTTCGCTCTTTGAACAGCTCCCACGTGAAAGAAGGTGCTTGGGGCCACAGCCCAGCCAGCTCCATCCCCAGCACTGGCTGCACCCTGGTGAAGATGAAAGTGACAAGGACATGGGCTGCTTTCTGCTGGCCAGCCCTCAGCAGAGCAGGTAGGGAAGTGGGACGGAGGCACAGGGAAGTTGTCTGTGGATTCTTCTGTGGGATCAGAGGAAATGCACCTATTGTAATCAGAAACCTCCAAGTACAGCACCTGGAATGGACAGGCAGGCTCTTTTTGGGCAGAATCCAAATGCTGGTTCAGACAAAGGACCCTGGCCTATGTGGAGCATCAGAAGATTCCTCCAAATGCCTAGCATGTGTATGCAGAGGTTCTAGCCCAGACAACACATGGTAATGATCACATAAACATTTTCTGCTCTCAAATACTAGAACATCCAGCTAAATACAAACATTCACAACTGACTACTCTTCGACCACCACCTGTTAGGGAGCTGCTATGTCCTTGCTGCAGGCTCAGATGCTGACCCTCCAAACACAGAGACCTTCATAGGAAATAAAGCAGCCCAAGCTGCTGCTTGCTTTTTGTTAGACTGTCTCACGAAATATTTGGCCCAAGTTTTTGTTGTTTTGTGTGGGTTTTTTTAATGTTCTGTCAGTAGTGGACCTAAATCCAAGGGGGCAGATGTGCACTTCCTCGTGGCCAGTGATTCAGAGCTGGTGGACCGTGATGCCACACACACTTGAGAGGTGGCTCACAGGAAGCTTTAATTCAAGATACCCTGAGGGACAGTGTGTTTCAAACCTGGTGGAATCATGGCACAGAATCCCACAAAATGATCAGTGTACTAATTCAGAAGTGCCATGCCAGTGCTGTGAAATTGTTGGGGCTTATGCCTCTTAGACAGACTTATCCCTTAAAGCCAATGATAGGTTTATAAATATGCTCCTAAGTCATATGTCAATAGAAGTTCTATGGGAAGAGGCATGAGACTGGTTATCTTAAATTGTGAACAAAAGAATGGCCCTGTTGATAAAATGAAACTAGCAGAAGCTCTGTATCAGTACTACAATCTGCTGGGTTTTTCAGTACTGACCAAGAAAACGATGTTGACTTCCTGGCCAGATTTTCTAGGCTGGTAAGTGGAAAGGGAGAGAGTCAGTGGTAATTAGCTGGACTAAATTAATTAAGAATGTGGATACCAAGAATGCTTAAGAGGGGCCGGCCCGGTGGCGCACTGGATAGTGCGCCGCTTGGGAAGTGTGGCGGCGCTCCCGCCCGAGGGTTCAG
>NW_007727870.1:53935-56238 GCF_000696425.1 Galeopterus variegatus | reverse complement strand
TGAGGGTTGCGATCCCGTTGCCGGTCCCCGGTCCGGTACGGTGGCAACACTGAGGGTTGCGATCCGTTGCCGGACACGGAAACAGACAAAAGACAAAAAAAAAAAAAAAAAGAATGCTTAAGAGGCACTATGCAATATTGAAACAAAAGTGGTACTGATGTCACAGTGACTAATTCAGGACAATGACATCTCTAACATTACTGGGTACTGCTATGATCATCTTCGTATATTCAAACAGCTTACAATGTTTTTGGAATAGCAAAAAAGCTTTTACAGAGGCAATCAAGTTGGCTATTATGAGAAAACTGACTTATGATGAAGAATGCATCTTTGAAAATGAGGGTGAAGAGGCAGTGGAATTCACACAGTGCAGAACAACTAGAGTTACTGCTGGACAGGCTTGCTCAAGTTTCACCAGCTACAGCTGGCTTCTGTCACAGTCTTTAGTCCACTGCAGCACTGGCAGACTGCATGGTTTATGGAAAATGAAGCAGCAATAAGACTGCCGAATATGTTGGCAAAAGCTATTCCCCTATCTCATGGTGGTCACTTCTCGGGTGATGGCTCAATAGCTAGAACTTCACAGTGTATAATTCAGACTCTGGTAACATCAGGAGTCAGCACCTGTCACAGCATGTATCTATGACAACGGAGTTCTTCAGAATCACTGCTAGACAGAAACGTTACCACAGCTGAACCTCAACACACTGCACGGGTACAAATGGCTTTCTCAGATCACGGGGTCTGCAACAGCCTAGTGCAAAAGTACACAGCAGAACCGTTCACCCTGTTTTCTAGATTTGTCAGATTTCTCAATTTAAAAACAAAAACAAAAACAAAAAAACCCTTTCACTGAGGTTATTCTGAATAGAATATAAGACTTCTTAGAGCTTTCTTCACCTGAGAATGGGTATCAATGCTTTTTGAACAGTGATAATCATCTATTTATTTATGAGACAGCTTAAATACTGATTATAGATAGCAAATACCCATCAGAAAGGAAGTAAGCATTAATGAGGAATCTGTTGAATCCACTAATGGAGAAGTTTTAGAATTGTTGGAAAAATTAATGCTGGCACAAGATGAAGAAAGGCAGGCATCTTTAGCAGACTGTCCCAACCATACTATTGGATTTGCCAGACAAACCAGCGAAGCTCCCAGCAACCACTAAGCCAACTGTGCAGCAGAGTGGCCATCCCAAAGTTTACTGGACTGCTTCCAGACGTTCTTACCAGCACTCAGCTGTACCTTACGAAAGGGTGTTCTCAGAAGTAGGGTTCCTTCCATTCCTCCCATCTGCTCAGACACATGCTCAGACTGTGAGTTAAGAGACCGCCAGGAGCTCATTCCTATTATCAACTAGATTACAGCCAAATTTAAGACACAGGGGTCCCCTTCTACAGCAGGTGCTCATGCCTCTGCTTCATGCAGCTACTGAAGGGCTGCTCTCACCAACAGAAGAAAAAGCCAGGCTGCCACTTTAGAGAGCAGACATTGCCAAGTAGTTACTTCACTTTCCTTCAAATAGTCACAGGCAGTGGAATGAGCGAAGTCACAGCAAATCAAGGTGCAGAGAATGTAGAACAAGTGCTGGCTACTCCCATCCAAAGAGCAGCTGGATACACAGAAACACATCTTAGCCCCTCAGAGTTTGTAGAGCTCTGGGAGGTACCGCCGCACCAGGGAGCCTTGTTGATGTTTACAAGCCCATTGCCCCCGCGTGGATCCTGCCCCTTTAACACAACCCTGGGCCTGGCAAATGCACAAATGGTACTGGCTTATCCGGGCATGCAGTGGCACTGAAATCAATTCACCTCTACCACAGCCAGAAAGCATTCAGCATCTTCAACAGGATACCTGCCCTCCTTGCAAGCTGCTCCAGAAATAATGCAGGACTTCTGTCAAGCACTTAAGCAACCTGATGCTAAAGTTTTAAAACATAACTTAAAGGTGTTCTTCTAGGGAACAGAGCACTAAGGACTGGATTTCCCTTCATGATCAGGAACTCCAGGTAATAATTTATAAGCAAGTTTTGTGTGCCAATCACAGTGTCTTTCTTTTTTTTTTTGCCCTGCCTGTGACTTTTTTTAAAATTTTTATTTTGTCAATATACAATGTAGTTATTTATTGTGTCCCATCACCGAAACCTCCCTCCCTCCTCCCTCTCCCCCCTCCCACCCAGGTGTGTCCCCTCCATTTTCTTGTTGTAAGAACTTCAAAAAAAAAGTTGTGGTTGTTATATCTTCCTCTCCCCCCCCCCCCGGTTTTTGTTGTTGTTGTTGTTGATGTTGTTGTTGTTGTTG